>NC_071257.1:32813680-32933680 GCF_023375685.1 Ictalurus furcatus | reverse complement strand
TCATATGTCTTGATCAATTTACTGTATACTAACAGTTAATGTTGTGGAACATCCCCAAGACAAGTTAGAAAAGTTCAGTGGCCAGAAAACTTTACCTCTGACTGTTACAAAGTGCTGACACTGGAGGCTCCTTCTATAAATATTCAATTCAGCACATTTCAGATTATATGGAGCGTCGGCTATACAAGTCCCCTAATCAGATGTGAGAATTCAACCATGCTGAAGTATAAAGTCATTAACTGATTAATATACAGGAAACAGGAAGCAGGAGCTGTAGAAAACCAGGAAGACAAAAGGAGACACATAGGAGATTTCCCGCCATTGCTCAAGCTGTTAAGGTGGAGGTCAGATATCAGTGAACAGATTGAAAAGTTCAGGGCTGGAGGAATAATTGGGTTAAAATCATGTCGATTCTGGTCATCGAGTCTATACTGAACATTGTAGCATGTGGTAATGTTCTTAATACTCTTACTGTGTCAGCTCATTACCAAACCCTTCATGAGGTTTAGCAGCTGTGATGAAGCAGAAAAAAGCAACACTAAGATCTGCACGTAAACCCTTGATTCCTGGTAAAATGAATCAACAGATTTGATTACAGATAGACTTCATAGCATCCCATTTTGTACGATAAGTGAGTGGGAGGCTTTGAGGTTTCGCTCAGCAAGGCTCGGTTCCTCAATTTCTTGAGTCAGATCCTAAGAATGCAAAGCCAAGCATAGACACAGGATGGGATTTGCCATTTCTGCAAATGCCTGAGGGGCAGTGGGGTGTTGCTTCAGGGCAACCGTCTTCACCTACAGCATAGGGGTGGTTCAAATAATTCGCTCATCCAGTGTGTTTATATGACAGAAATACCACTCATTCAGTATGTGGCTGGGATCGTTAAAATGTTTCAAATGCTTAGTAATTCGTAATGTATTTATTTGTTCATGTATTTAGTTATTTATGACATGTTTGATGTTTGCTTTAGTCATTTATAGCTTCCTGTATAGATGATTTAAATTACCGTATTCATTCATTCATTCATTCATTCATTCCTTTATTGAGATATAGCAACCGACAGAATTCAAGTGAAAAACAAAATAGAAATGGTTTAGGGAAAAGAACAAAAAACACTGAAATTACGCTGGTTGCATAAGTATGCGCACCCCTTGACTAATACTTTGTTAAAGCACTTTTTTTGCTTGTAATACAGCACTCAGTGTTTTAAGATTCGAAGAGTCTACCAATTTAGCACATCTTGATTCGGCAATTGATTGGGATTGTGAGGGGATCTCCTGTGTTCAGATCGTTTCGAGTCATTCCACAGGTTTTGGATAGGATTTAGATCTGGACTCTGATTGGTCAATGCAAAATTGACGATCTTCTCCTTCTGAAACCGTTTCTTTGTTCCTTTGCTTTGGGTTGTTATCGTGCTATATAAGGTGACATTTCTTCATCCTTTGCTGCCTAACAGAGGCCTGTTTTGTATTTTATTTTTTAATTTTTTTTTAATTTGGAGCTGTCCATGATTCTCTCTATCTTGACTAGAGTCCCAGCAGAAGAGAAGCAGTGTCATAGCATGATGCTGCCACCACCATGCTTCACTATGGGTATGATGTTTTTTGGGTGATAAAGCTCTATTTGTTTTTGCACCAAACATATCTTGCCCAAAAAGTTCTACCTTCGTCTTATCAGACCATAACACATTTTGCAACATGGTTTTAGCAAACTGTAGGCAGGCCTGGAAGTTTTTTTGTTTTTTTTGTTGTGAGAAAGGTCTTCTGTCTAGCCACGTGACCCCATCGATCAGACATGAAGAATACGAGAGATCGTTGCAGGGAGTGACCAGTACTGATGAGATATTTCTGCAGCTCCTTTAATGTTGCTGTGAGTCTCTTGGCAGCCTTCTTGATAAGTTTTCTTCTTGTCCTTTTGTAAATTTTGGAGTGGGGTCCTGTTCTTGGTGATGTCACTGTGGTGCCCCGTTTTCTTAATTGTTAACGACGACCTTCACAGTGTTCCATGGTACTAATGTTTTTGAAAAATACTTTTGCACCCCTTTCCTCATCTATAGCTTTGGGCAATGAGTTCCCATACATGTTTTGTAAACTATTTGTGAAGCGACCAGCAGTCGGATGAAACCAAGAAAATGTGAAGAACATCCTACGGTAACAGACTGGGGGGGGGGGGGGGGGGGGGGGGGTTTGTTTTTTTCCACTTGAATTTTGTTGGTTGCTATTTCACATTAAAGGAGGAAAAAGATCTGACATGATTTATCTTGGATTTATTTTTTAACAGGAGTGTGTACATTTTTTTTTTAACTGAATGTGTTTAATTGTTTGTTTGTGTTCATGCTGCTAAAGATCTATAGTATGCAGTCTTCACTGTAATAAGATTAGTTTTGATAAACAACTTATCTGTGAATTGTTATTTTTCCAGAAGTTGTGTCATTTGTAACTTTGTTTTATTATTTTAATAAGTATGAAATATTCAAATATTTAAAATACTATTACATTGACCTAAAAGAATTGTATTATTTTATGTATGTATTTATCCTGTTTTGTTTTTCCTTCAAGAATCCCTGATCTATAAGTGCCATCTGCTTCTTAGCCTTGATTCTAGCCCCGATTTCTTTAAATAAACCGAGCTGAATTTTTTTCTTCTTCTTGTAAATCTAATACAACTTTGCCCTCAAAACGATTTCCCAACAATGAAATAAATGAAACGTTGATTCACTTTTAACCGCCGCCTCCTTGAAAAAGTCTGCTCTCCGAAATGACTAAACCGATCTTCCCTAACACCCAAACATCATCTGTGAGTCAGTAGTCCCACTTCTCATGAAAAACTGATAGAATTTCTTATGCGATGGAGCTGTGAGGGTGGAATATTCAGCGCTGCTACAGAGGAGATGGGATTTATTTCTCACTGCTGGTCAGAACTGGAAGAACGATGAATTCTCGATTCTGATTGGTCAGAAGGTGTCGATTAAATTTCTACAACAGCAGGTCAGAAACTAATTCTGTCTATAAATCTAATCACAGGTATATATTGATACTCTCATTCGTATATGTTATCGTTTCTATAGTAAAAATAAAATTGGCAGAGTTGTTGATACGATGTTTATTTAACATTTATGGAAGGAGTCTCCAGTGTCAGTGGATCTCTATGTCAGTGCTCTCATGTTAATGATTGTTAGATTGTTCCTTGAATTTCATATCTGAGAGTTAACTTTCTTTTTGTTTAGTTTGGCTAGTTTTATTTTTGGTAAATTATAAATGAATCGTAGCTATAAAAGGATTAAAAACAAAGTACAGTGTGGCATTCTTTAACCAATTAGCAAACTGTTGTGGTATAACAGGAATAAAACAGCCTGATGCCATAAGAGAATGCTTTTAAGTTGCACCAAGAACCTTTTACACTCAGATTCTTTAGAGAACCATCTATTTACTAGTGCTTTAAAGAACCCGCAAATGGTTCTTCATAGCAGTGCCACAAGGAACCATGTTCTCACAAGTATCACAAGGTTCCTAAGAGTGATGCCAGGAGAACTTTTTCCAGTCCCACGAAGAACTTTATAGGTTTCACTTCAACCTCTAAAGGGATGATACCTTAAAGAGCCAATACACTGCTCTGACAAACCTATAATGAAACATAAAGAACTTCTTCAATCTCCAATAAGCCATACAGCTCAACTCAAGAACCCTATACAATGAACAAAAGTTCTTGACAAGAAGGGGGGTTCTTGGCAGAACCTATCGTGCTGTAAAGAACCATTGAGGAACCATCGGAGAACATTTATTTTTAAGAGTGTAAAGTTTTCTGAAGTAGGTTCCCAATTTTTCCACAGTCATAAGTGAACCGTAGCACCCCCTGGTGGTGAAATTCCGCAGATCCCAGTTCCAGTGCTGTAGTTCCACTAAAAAAATAAACCAACAACTAACCAATACCAAAACAGTATTTCAGATACAACCCAACAATACAGACTCACCTACCCCTCTCTCTCTTTCTCACACTCACACACACACACAGTTACATTAGTGAGCTTCGTGTTTGCAGTGTTCTATCAGTGAGCAGCTGTGAGCGAAGCAGGTTTCTGAGTGGGAAAACTATGTGTCTGTGTGTTAACCCCTGCAGCTATGACCCGACCGGCAGGGCTCGGGAAAACAGCAAGAGACTCCTGACTCAAGGCTTGAATTTAAAGATACAGTCATCCTCCAAGCTCATACAACCTTATAACCTCATACAAAATACATAACACTCACGTTTCCTGGTATGCATATATATATATATATATATATATATATATATATATATATATATATATATATATATATATATACACACATACAAAGAATACAAAGAACTTGCATATCACCTTCCAGCTTTATACAGTATATAACAATACATTACAGCTAACTAGGAGAAGTCAGTAGAGATGATACTTTCAGTAGCCAGAAGACTAAATCATGCTAATCAGTGCAGTCAGCTTCATTTCTCAAATGGGTCATTTTTATTTTATATTCATAACGAGGTGTAATAGCACTGGAATAGCCAAACTGGAGACTCAGAACAGAATATTACCACAAAGGACAAGCGTACACTGGATCTAGTTTTTAAACGCAGTGTTATGCGGACATGTAAAAAAAACAAACAAAAAAAAAAAAACACATTGTAAATATCTTAATGAGCTAATTCACTGCAGTTTTGCGTAGTCTGTTATAGTAAAGATTTAAATGAAAGCGCAATTTCAGTATAAATATACCTTTGTGAAATAAAAATGGATTATTATGGTAAAGATATTAATAATATATAACCATTGTGCGCGGTTTAATTGTTGATAATGTAAATATATTATTGTTTTACCCGTTTTGAATGGTTGATAATAATAATGTATATGATTTTGAGTAGAATGTGAAGAGTTCAAGCATTTTAGGTAGAAAGGGAGTCCACGCAGGTCCTAGGAAACAGAAACTGGCATGCATTAATATATCAGGAAGATCTAAATTCTTACTTGGACCCCAGATTTTGCGCACTTTAAATGGATTATAACAGTGCATGTAGTAATGCGACAACCGTTTTTGTGCATTTGAATGGTTGATGATGATAAATATATTACTGTATATCATTTTGTACCCTGTTCCAGATCCAGGATCCAGCTGATAATGTCTCAGTAGTCACAGTAGATGAATGGATATAAATTTTTGCACTTCGATGAATGCACTGCGAGGTTAAATGTGTTAGTAATAATCCATTCTGTGTGTTTTATGAAGGATTGGCGATACACGATAAATATATTTGTGAAAAATATATTTTGCTGCGCTAGCAAAAATACATCCTGAAGAAGCCACACTCACTTTATATCCTGTCAGCTAGCTGGCTAGCTAACGCACAACGTTTTGTACGTTCCTGTTAAAGGTGCTTGTGGTGAAATCGGCTTCCCTGTTTGCTTTTCATCTTCACCTGATGAGCTTCAGTTTTTGAAAGTCAAAAGTTGTATTCCTGAAAGGTATCATTTGCCATGTCTGCTGATGATGTCGCTGACTCTACTGTAGTAGCGGTTTCGAATTACGAAATGGAATCTGAAGTGACGAACACAGACGAGCAGAGTTAGCTAGTTAGATTAGTTAGTTAGTTAGTTAGAGTTACATTTCTATAGCACTTTTCTAGACACTCAAAGTGCTTTATAAAGTGTGGGGGGCATGGGGGGATCTCCTCAACCAACACTAGTGTGTAGCATCCACCTGGATGATGCGACGGCAGCCATAGTGCGCCAGAACACCCACCACACACCAGCTATTAGTGGAGAGGAGAGAGTCATGTAGCCAAATCAGGGATGGGGATTATTAGAGGGCCTTGATAGAGAAGGGCCAATGGGAGAATTTCACCAGGGGTTATACTCTGGGGTTATACCCCTACTCTTTAGGATAAGTGTCCTGGGATTTTTAATGACCACAGAGAGTCAGGACCACGGTTTAACGTCTCATATAAGAAATAGGATATAAGAAATATAAACACTCTTGGAACAGTGCTTGACCATTCAAATTGGTGGCACTAGAGAGAGAGAGAGAGAGAGAGAGAGAGAGAGAGAGAGAGAGAGAAAAGAATATTTTATATATATATAGGGAGAGAGAGCCAAAGAGAGAGATAATAGAAGATTATATATATATATATATATATATATATATATATATATATATATATATATATATGTATATATTATAGTTGTGTACAGTTTCACTGAAAAAAACTAGCATGCCCTACTTCTCTCGGGCGCGCGTGCGCACTTCCTTCCTCCTTCCTCCCTCCCTCCCTCCCTATCTCAGGCGCGCGCGGCAGGTAGGCGGGCCCGTCCTGTGGACGCGCGCGCGCCCGGCTATGACGTCGGCGCTCAGCAAGTCCGCGCGAGTCCTGTGCAGTTCTGCGCTCGGTTTTTCTTTCCCCCAGCTTGTCAGTCGTCTTCTTCATCTCCTTCTTCGCTTCCTTTTGTATCCATGTGCACGGAACGTGAAAAGTGTTGACCTTCCAAAAAAAAAAAATTTAATAATAGTAATTATTATTATTATAAGTAAACAGTAGTCTATTTTTTTTTTTTTTTTTTTAATCGGACCGGCGCGCGCTTGTCGTTTGGGGATTTAACGCGCGCGCGAGCTGTCAGAACTGGAAGTAGAGAGAGTGCGCGGCGACCGCAAACAACACCGGACACACACACACACACACACACACACGGACTTCAAAGCATAAAAGCATAAAGAAAGATAGATCTGTTTCGTTTCGGTGTGCTTCTCTCTCACACTCACTCACTCACTGTCTCTGTTTTTATTGGATTACCGGTTGCACAGCAACGGAGACCCGTGATAAATCTGGATGTCGTAGTTAAGGTAAGGTCAACATCACTCTCCTATATAAAAACAGATTAACATGAGATCAGCATCAGTTATCAAAATATTCCTGTGTGAATGTGCAATCTTCTATACAGTAGTGCATAGACTATATAAACCCCTGTTTCAAAAGCCAATGCATTGCCTAGTAACCTAAACCCAATAGCTTATATAATGTAGTAGGGGGGGAAAAAAATCATCTGAAGTTTGCAACTTGTCTTGTTATGAGAGCAACGTGTTTTACGTCACTTTAAAGTGATATAACAAAAGCAAACATCATCATCATCATCATCATAACGAGACAACAGATCAATAAACCGAACGTGAAAATAGTTCAGGGATTATTTTTGCGCAACTCGAAATGGCCAAAAAAAAAAAAATGCATCCATGTCTAGAGTTCTAACTGGAGATTTCGACATGTAGAGATGTACAGTTCTAACCGCGACTCGATGACACCGCTGATCTCTACGCTCGTTTGGCCGCGGTGTGACGCGTGAGCTCGCGCGCAGAGGCAACGCTTATAGATATGACGAGGCAGAAGAAGTCGCGCGCGGGTCCTCGTACTGATTTTCGGGCTGTCTGGTTAAACGCGTTTGGAGTATAAAGAACTGCGTCACTGTCCTGATTGTGCTGGATGGACGAAGATCTGAGCGCTGCGCTCGGACCGAACTGCGCGATAAACGTTTGAGGAAAAGTTTGTAGTTTTTAGTTTCTAGAAATAATCTCCAGTTGATATATCAGTTAATAAATAACGGAGTGGCGAGATTATTACTGTGTGCGTGCGCGCGTGAGAGAGAGAGAGAAAGTTCTGCTGTGTTTGTATGTGTGTGTGTGTGTGTGTGTGTGTGTGTTGTTCAGTCCAATTGTCGTATGCAAAAATAATAATAATAATAATACAAATAATTTTTTCAATAAAAAAGTCGCGTACCCCCCCCCCCCCCCCCCACCGAGCTGTGTGTACTATAGAGTTTTAAAAGCGCGTGCTTGTGTGCATGCAGAGACTTTTCAGAAAATGTTTTGGTTTTTTTTTTCTCCTATGGCTTTGGACGGCACTTTTTTTTCTTCTTCTTCTTCTTCTTCTTCATGCAGCAGCTGTTTTAAACCCATGTGGATAGACTGAGCTCATGCACGCCACTGTTGCGCAAAAAGAAAAAGAAAAACGTGGGTTGTGTTTTTATTTTTTTGTAAAATTTTTTTTTTTTTTTTTTTTTTGCGCGCGCGCGCTCGTGCGTTTTGTTGCGCTCACGATGAACGGCGTTAGAGTCTCGGATAGAAGTCTGATCGCGCTTTAAAAGCTTATTTGTGTCTAGATCGAGCATGAAGTCTTCAGTCGTGCCTTTGTTTGGAGCAGTGGTGGAGTTAAATTGTAAGTTAAAAAAAAAAAAAAGTTTGCATTGACTTTTATTTTTATTTTTTTAACTTTGCATAAAACTTTGCATAAAATAAAGCTTCTTAATATTCCTTAAGACATGATTGATACATGGTGTAAGAACAGTAGGTCTCAGAGTGGGGTCTCGGGAGCATAGACAAGGGTCCCCCTGTTGTTGTTGTTTACGGAAATCCTAACCCACCATTATCAATTTTATTATTGATTTCTTTTAGTTATTAGCTAGTTTGGCTTGCCACTTAAATTACATTGAACTGTTTATTTATTTGACGAGACGGGATACATTTAGATGGTTAAGGGTTTGAGGGCCTCGTTCAAACACCCAACAGCTTAGAAGAACCTTGATTTGATCTAAACCTTCCAATCAGTAGCCCAAATCATTAACCACTGAGCCACTACTGGCGCAAATGAGTATCGAAGCCAAACCTCAAAAACGAATAAATCTACAAATGATGCCGGGTCAGACGTCACGATGTGTTCTGTTGTCGGAAAGTTCAGGAGTGAAACACTTTATGACTTATATAACAATATTTAAATAGTTAGATTGTGTTCAGAAGGGCCCCATGGTATGCTTTTTACCGTTAAACGTCTGAGAACCTCCTGCTCTAGAATGCTCAGAGGTGCGTATTATTTTGCATAGGCATGCACAATATTTTCCGTTTTCAATATGACATCACACGGTATCATATGCTCAGATTGGGGCACGTTTGCGACACACTGTAATGATCTAATTAAGTGATTAACTGACTCGCTTCAATCTTTTGTTGCCAAGTTCAATGACGCATCACAGGTGTGATGACAGCCTGAATTAAAGCAGTTTGTTTTGCGATTTGTAACGTGTTCCCGTACACCATGTCTGTCAAGATAACATGCATTCAGGGCATAAAGTATATGTACATTCCAGTATGACACAGATCCAGCGTTTCAGGCTATTATATTTATGCTCTGATGTTTATGTTCAGGATCTGATCTGTATGTGACTAACTACATAATATTGTTGTTTTGGTGTAGATTATAGTTCAGAAAGAGTTCATGCAATAGACTTTTATAGACCAGTTGGTCAAACTTTGGTCATACTGTATTTCAGACAATGTAATGAAATAGGAACGACCCAGAATGCTTTAAACCTATTTATTTTTTCCCCCACTCAGCTGGTTATAATAACTATTTCAAAACTGATGTTTCTTTCAAAGGATATTTTACTAGGCCTTAAACTGTATATTTTATTGTTTATATATATATATATATATATATATATATATATATATATATATATATATATATATATATATAAAAGGATGTCACTTCCACCAAAAGTGATTACCTCTTCTTCACCTTTCTAAAACCCACCAGGTTTATCAAATGATCCAGGCATGGAGTCCAAAAGATACCAAAGTATTTACAAAGGTACAGACAGAGACAACAGATGGGCCCAGATGCCAGGATCTATGGAGCAGTGCTGCACGACAGAGGAGGAGAGAGCGCTGATGAACAGTGATGTCCTGATGGACATTGTAAATGCGAGTAGTGCATCCAGTGTCCCGGCACCAAAGTGCGAGGAAAGTGGAGGAAAGAAGGCTGAGATGCCAATGCCCCAGCTCACTCCTGATCAGCAGCTCCGCTTCGCTGCATATAACAGCTCCCTCCACGGCCGCAAGCCAGAAGACTCTAAAGAGCTCTCCAAAACTGTTGCTGAGTCTATGGGATTGTATATGAATGCTGCCAGGGAGGCTGAGTTTGCCTTTGGCCAGCAGGGACCACCTGCCAGATGCCAGGGCAGCCCCATAAAACTGTACCATTTGTGTGGCAGAGGGATTGAGGTCAATCAGTCAGGGACTACTAGGAGCCCCAACACGAAAGCTCCTCCAACATCATTCCCACCCATGTCCCAGTTACCAAATGGTAGTCTTGGTGAGTGTGGTGTAGGCGCTGTGCAAACACCTTCCGCCTTGGCCACAGTTCTGTCTAGCCCTGCTGAAGACTCCAGCAGCATTTCCAGCCCAAGTGGAAACAACATTGTGACTTCTACCACCAGTCCCACCTACTTTGGCACTAGCCACCCTTCCCTAGGCAGTCCATCCAGTCTGGGTCCAGTTGGTTCAAGCCTGGTACCGACTCACCGTGTCATCTCAAGCACTTGTAGCCCAGCAGAGTCCAGCACTATGGGTACTCCACCACTAGCAAGTCCCTTTAACGTCAAGTCACCCATCTCAAGCCCCCAGAGCATGGGAAGCGTGAGGACACCGCCGTCCTGCAGCACCAACATGAGGTCATCTGTGTCCAGTCCAACAGGAAGCGGTGGCAACTTGAGGCCTTCTGGGTCTAGTCCACCCACAATTGGTTCCATGGCCATGTCCAGTCCCAGGAACCCCTCCAGGACCTTTTCTGTGTCAAGCCCTCCCAGCAGCCTCGGCTTGGTTCAGAATGACATGCACAGCCCCGATGGCCAAGAGCATGACTTTAAAGGCTTCAAGTTCCCCAAAGTAGAAAACTTGGATGGTGAAATATTCAATGTTGGCCTGGACTCCATGGGGATGGTCAAGTACATCAAAAATGAGCCAGACACTGATTACAGGAGTATGTGTCTGGGTAACAGCAATGACAATGTGCAACCTTCCCCATTTCCATCTCATATTAAGACTGAGCCCAACAGGGAAGCGACTTGCACGAATGCACACTATGGGGAACCACAGCAGCCCATGGGACTCTTCCCAGCTTCAGAGACGACATACTTATCCTTGAGGGATAATATTGATGAATACAGTCTCTCTGGGATCCTGGGACCTCCCATTTCTTCTTTTAATGGCAACTATGAGTTTGGTGTGTTTCCAAACAATGACATGCCCAAGGGGATTAAACAGGAGACCAATGACGGCAGCTATTACCAAGAGAATAATAATGTGCCCACATCAGCTATTGTTGGTGTTAATTCAGGTGGACATTCATTTCATTACCAGATCGGAGCGCAAGGAACAATGTCGTTTTCGCGGCATGACATGCGGGACCAGACAAACTCCTTGTTGAATCTAATTTCTCCAGTTACAGCACTAATGGAGACATGGAAAACACGCCCAGGCCTGTCTCAGGCTCAACTGTCTGCCTGCGGGGAGGGCTACCCAGCCCCAGGCTGCATCTCTGACACCATGACAAGGTAGGAGGAAGACAATTTGTGACTATTTTTTTTTTAACCACTTCTTGCTGGCAAACAAGCTACGTAAAATTTCAGTTAAGTTTTTAAGGTAATGTTATTGATTGCAAAATAGTTCATACGGTAATTTTCTGACACCTGACAAGTGCAAACCATTCTAAATTGGCATGACTGATTCATCGTGGCATTACAGTAATGAAATATCTTTGGGATTATGCAATAGGTTTCAACTGAATGAACGGAAAGAAGTCAAACAACAAACTTCATGTGAAAATTACTCAGAGGAATGTTAGTGTTACAGTAGATTTGAGCTGGGATCAGATTTCTCATTCATCTCAGTATAACACCTTAAGTACGACTAAACTATTGATAAGCACGAGGCAGGTTGATTCACTGGCTCGTCGTTAAACACTATAATTCGATGTCATCGCTATACACATGGGTTGTAAATATAAATGACGAGGCAAAGTTTGGTTTCTTATCTGTTTTCCATTTGTGCACCAAAATGCATTCAGTCTGCTGTTATCAGGAATTTTTTTTCCCAGAAACCCTGTGCCATGGAAACGACTTCCTTTAGGGGTTTATGGGGTTCTGCTAGTATGTATCTACATTGTAAATAATTAACATTGGCTCGCATGGGTTTTTTTTATACTGTACGGGGACAATGGCATAAACAGTCAGGGTGGAGTGACCTAATAAAAACAAACAATGAAGGGGAGGGAACAAGTTAAATGTGTGTGTCAACAAACTTCAGTGGAAGCTTAACGCTACACACCTCTTATACTGGCACAGATGTTAATCCAACTTCAGAGGTCAGTGGTTATGAAACGTTGGACGAGAATCCAGGAAAATAAAACAAAATAGCGCAGCTGCGAAGAAGCTTTCATTTGGGACTCCAGGCTTTATTTACACTGAAACAAAGATAAGGTACTGCATGCCAGTTTCAGACCGAGGCTGCACTGTTTTCTGCATTAAGCTGACCTGATACAATATCTGCTGATTATTGGAGTTATAAACATATGGGCAGAACACACCTGGTTGCATAATTTATTTTTTTTTGCGAGCTTGCAAATAGCAGGAAATCCTAGCCAATGCTATAAACTTCTATATGAACAGTTCTGGTGTCTAATTCCTGGCAATCTGGGTAAGGTTTGGAGAGTAGTCTTGTAGTTAAGGCAAAACTCCACCCAGAAAACCCATGTTTATTTTGAAATATTTGTGACGGGTTTAGAGATTTTAGTGCTAATCACAATGACCAACACAGTTCTGTATTTTCATTATTCCTGTGAGAAGGTAGTGGGTGTGTGGTGCACTGATGTCACAGAGGGCCGTTGTTATTGCTAGGGCAGTTATAATGGTATTTAATAGGAGGAAAAAAAAGTCATCTCAGACATAAGGGATAACGGTCATGTTTTAAGAATAACTTCTAAAAACCACTTCGAAAGAGCTCCTTTTCTTCCTAGCATTTACCAGCAATGTTCAAGAACATATTAATAATGAGAAATACAACATTGAAATAGTTTAGATGTTGGTGCAAACACTGGACTGAAGAATAAGTCCCAGAATGCAACAGCAATACAACACAATTGATTATGCTAGAGACTTGGCTAGTTAGCATTCCATGAGATAACGTTCCCGATGGCATTAGCATGAAAGTTGATCTGTTTGAGCGGAGTGTACAAATGAGGAGGTGAGAGAGCTGAACAGAATAAAGTGCCGCTGCATCAGTCTCTTTAGGTAGAGATGAAATGAGGGCTAAATCCTTCTGGCACCGCTATCAGCTGCTAGTCAAACAGCGTTGTAGGTAATGTAGGAAACCAGGACGTTTTCAATTCGGAATTTAATCATAAAACATATATTTCGCACAAATGAAGATCGTGTACTGATTATACATAGTGATGGTTTGTCGACTTTCGGTAGTCAAGGTGTCAGCTACATTTCAAATGGCATTAATCAGTGTCAAAATAGCAGATTGCAGCTCAGGCACAAAAACAAACCTGGACTTTCAGTGTTTCTGCCTGCAAGGCTAACCAAGGACTAAGACTGAACATGTGATGGGTTTTAGAGACTTTTGGAATGTGTTCCTCTTTAATGCGATTGTGCATTTAAACTAGCCTGCTAGCTCAAATGCTTAAAAAAAAAAAAAAACAGTTAGCAAGGCATTTGTTTAAAATGTGAGCCTATCAAAGCTGTCTAAAAATAAAATAGTAGCATGAAAGTATTTCTAAAGTTCAGCTGGCCATAAAAGTCACTGGGAAGTCACTAGGTCATAAAACAAAATGTTTGTTAGTTTGAATACACCCTCAGAAAAAAAACAACATTATTTCCTTGTTGATACCTTTTGTACCTTTCATATGTGAAGTGTCAAAGTTACATTGTGTCATATTTGTATAAATTAAGAGTGAAACTAAACTTTTGCACTGCTACGTCAGTGAAGTATTGCATTTACATAGCTGTGCCAGGCCTCACAGCTCTAAGGTCCCCACTTTGAACACAACTTGTACGTGTGTTTCATCTTGGTTCTCCAATTTTCTCCCAAAACCACGATAATAGGTGGCTTGTCAACTATACGTTGCCTCTAGTTGTGAATGAGTTTGTAAATGTGTGTATGCATGGTGCCCTGTGATGAACTGATGTCCCATCCAGGGTGTATTCCCGTCTCACGCGCCGTGTCCCCAGTATCCACTGCGACCCTGAGCAGGATGAAGTGCTTCCTGAAGATGAATGACATAGCTGTCCCAGTGCTACTCAGATGGTTTAACCCACTGACTTTATAAAAGTAGAGTAAAGGAGTCATGTATATGATGTGAACCCATTCAGATGAGGTCTTTGCAATGACCTTGGTTTCCCCTTTTCCCTATACAACCCTGGTTTTGCTGAGCAAGTCTGAAGCACCTTTGAGGGGAAGAAATATTGCTGACGTGTGATAAAAACAAAATATACTGGCTTACACTCAAACCACTAACAATGAGAATAATTAGCCCCAGAATGTAGAATATAATGAATTCGATGGTTGCATGACCTTACAGAGTTTAAGTCAATAACCACCACAATGTGGCAAAATATACCAGTCGAAAAGGTATTACAGAGGTAAAACCAGAGATAAGCACCATGTTTATGGTTTGAATCTTCATAGCTATTGCTACTTTGTCCTATTCTGGTCTGATGCCAGTTTTGTGTTCATTTTGTGCAGCTTCTCAAGCTTCTGCTTGACTAAGAGCAAAATGTAGGTCAGTGTAGCCGATCCCAGATCAGTATTAAGTATCCAATCCCGAATGGCTGCAGTAGGCACGTGAAGGGCCTTCAAACAACACTTCAGGACTGCCAAAAGACTACAGCTGATAAAGCCTGGCCATGTGTAACTACTTTAACCATGCAAATTGTTGGAATAGGAATGAGGGTTGGACTAGTGCTGGGGCTAGTGCTGTGGCATCGATTCAGAAATTCCTGTGGTTTAAAGGAATACTTCAATGTTAAACATCAAAACATTTGACCTATTTTTCAGAGTGGTTCAAAATGGTGGTTATTTTATCAATTCCCAAGGTGCTTTTAGAGTTAGAGATGGCAGAAGAATGACCTTCCATTGATTTCCTATTGGCATGGTTTGGTTCAAGAAATTGCATTTTAAACAGCCTTGCAATACCAAGAGGTTGCATTATTTTTGAACGATTAATATGTTTATACGTTTGTAATATTTTTAATATTTTAACCAAAGGTCATATGAACATGGATTTGTTCCCTTGCCTTAGCCTCAACTTTTTTGGGAAGGCTTTCCACAAGATTCTGGAAGATCTCTATGGGGATTTGGATTTGTGCTCATTCAGCCACAAGATCATTAGTAATGTCAGGCACTGATGTCAAGTGAGAAGGCCTTGTTCAGGCCTCCGCCGCTCGAGGCTTTCCACATCAACCTTAACAAACCATGTCTTTATGGAGCTCGCTTTGTGCACAGTGGCATTATCGTGATGAAACATGTTTGGGCCCTTCAGTGTCAGTGAATGGAAATCTAAATGATGCAGTACAAAAACGTTCTAGACAATTTTGTGCTGCCAGCTTTGTGGCAACAGTTTGGGGAAGAACCACATATGGGTATGAAGGTCAGGTGTCCATCCACATACGTTTGACTATATAGTGTAACTAATAATCATAGTCTTCATATTGGCTACACAGATAGTAGTCTAGCTGTAGCTCTAGCTAGTAGCGCCAGTTATTTCCATTCCCACACCAAAGATTGTTCCTTCATAATGGCATCAACTTCCTTAATAATCCGCTTCAGCTGCATATCTGACCATGATGTAGAAACATTCTTATCAGGTGCTGTTTCATGTTAAATTGAATATAAGTGTCACCATAGATGGAGGTCAGAAGCCTGAGGGTAAGACGTTGGGAGTGTGGGAGTCAGCTGGGAAACAGGCTCCTAGTGGTGTAAGGTGTGGAAAGTGCCAGGCATTGGACATTGGACGCATTTGTTGCCAAGAGCATGTCCGTATCTTTAGTAGAAAGATGTGGGTTTTGAATGCTTAACGGTTTCTCAGAGGTGTTACTTGAAATGGTTTTTGATGAGGCAAACACCCTGTTCAAGGGTTCTGCATGGAATCTGAGTAGCTCGAGTTAACTTCCAGGGATTGTTTAAGTTCTTTGTAAAAGCACCAACTTCTTCAATTAGAAAAACAGCTTCTGCTCCATATCTGAGCACAATGTCGAAGTGTTCCTATCTGCCATTGTTTCATGTTAATTTGAATCCATATAGAGACGACAAGTCGGTGTACACGGAGGCCAAAAGCCTAAGGCGAGATACAGAGGGTAAGACTACCAGTGTGGGAGTCAGTTGAGTCAGGGTTGTGTTGATGTGGAAAGCACCAGACAATGCTTCCTGACATCGGATGTATTTATTGCCAAGAGCATGTCCTCATTCTTAGAAGGGTTAAGCCTTCTATAGACTTCTTAGAAAGGTTTCCTCAAGGGTGTTGGTTTTTAGATTGTTAATGGTTTCTCTGGGGATTTTACTCCATAAAAAACATTTTGAAAGGGAAACACACTGTTCTAGGGTTCTGCATAGAATCATAGACTACGTTTACATGGACAGCAGTAATCTAATTATTGACCTTATTCTGAATAAGGCGATATTCTGATTAAGGTGTTTACATGAGTCACTTTTAGAATATTCCTTTCATGTTCCTGTTTTACTTGTTATAGAATATAGATCAATTTACAGCACACGTCATTACGTCCCCACGTCACGCCGTCCGACGTTCCCTCCAGAATTTCACGTATTGACATACAGTTCGTCTTCGTTATGGTACCGTATACAGTTTTGGGTGTTTTCATTCAAAATTTTTACGAAAGCTTCAAGTGCGCTTAATTATTTGTCGTGCTGTACGTGCAAATAGACGACCGCTTGAAGCCGTGGGCTGCGTCCCAAACCGCGTACTTACCTACTGTATAGTAGCTGATATACATGTAGTTTGTCTACTATAGGCCTATAGTAGGCAAGTACACGGTTTGGGACGCAGTCGTGCTCTGTTGTTTGCCGTCAAACGGTTGAGCACTGCCGTGTGTGTATGTGTCCTGTCACAAAATGCGGTGAAAACTAATAGTTAATAGTGTGATTAAGGTGTGTACATGTCTGTAATACACCTCGATAATGTGACTAAAACAGGAATACGCCACACATCTTAACTCCATTTGTGTTTACTTCGGGTATGACGGATTAAGGTAATCGGATTAAGGTAATAATCAGATTAAGGTAATAAAAAATTGCTGTTTACATGCTAGTTTCTTAATCAGAGTATCGTCTTAATCGGGTTAATATTGAATTATTGTTGTCCATGTAAACGTACTGATTGAGGACAACCCTTTAAGCTTTCCAGATTTCATGACTTTAGTATTATAAAGTTCTATCTGGAAACAGGGAACATTATAACACTATGGTCACACACACTATGGTTTCTCTAAAAGTGTGCAACATTTTGACACATTTGATTTAACAATACGAATAAAAAAAAAAAAAAGGCCAAATATGGTCATTGTAAATATAAATTTAATCAACAGGTTACAGGGCCATGCTGTATTTTACCTGTACTCAAGTCTGCTACAGTCTTTATTTTCTCCAACAAAAGTTCTCCAGACGGTTCTGTTACAACAAAGGGTTACCCTATCAAAAAGGGATTTGAGTAGAACCCCTCCTTTAGGAAGCCAAATCTAAAGAACTATCTCTTGAGCAAAATGGTGCTGCAAATATGCCACAGCTAATGGCGTGTTTACTTACAGGACATCCTTCCATAATTGCCAGCATATCAATCAGACATGTTTTTAATCCATTTATGTGGAGTGTTACCCGTTATTATAGAAACGATAGCGTATTACGACGAACGCATTGATATACCCGCACAGAAATAAACAACTTCTGACCAATGACAATCGAGTATTCAGCAGCGCAGTTGGGTAAAAGTAAATCAAAACTCCACTTGTTGATGAATATTATGTTGCTGCATTGAATACACATGAATATTTCTCAAATGCTTTCGAATGATGCCTCGTGGAACTCGTAAAATGTCGGACATAACATCGTAGACTATGATCTGCCTAATGAATGAATTCGGGTTCACGTCGCGTCCTCCTGTCAGCGGTCTCTTTGTTTCCGTCTTTCGTCCGAATGCTTGCTTTTTCTCGCTCACAACACCCTTCAGCGCTCTCCTCCTCCGAATTTAAAAATACAAACCGACAATACAGTTCAGCAGATCTCTCCTGATTTGACCCCTTTCTTCCCTAATCTCCTCCCACATCCCCTACTCAGCGGCCATTTGATGTTTCACAGAAGCCTTTTGTTGCATATACAGATCTCTGATATCCACATGTACACACTGGCCATTACAGAATCAGCCACAAGTTATGTAATAGCTCAGGGGGGAAAAACAGGGTCAGGCAGGGACAGAGAGAGCGAGAGAGAGAGAGAGAGAGAGAGTGAGGCAGAGTGAGGTACAGGGAGATGGAGAGAGATAACGGAGTGCGGGAGGAGAGCAGTCATGCATTTAATCGTTTCGTTTATTGTTCCACAAGTTGATTCCAAGTGAGGTTTGTTCGTCTTTAAATAAGCGTTAGTTACCTCACCTTGGAACTAGATATTTTTTTTTTTTATGATTTGCAAATAAAAATAGACACTTGTAAATGTGTTTGGTGGAAAGGGTGGGAGTGTGTGTGTGTGTGTGTGTGTGTGTGTGTGTGTTTACATCATTAGACTAGCAATGCAGCACAAGCTACAGCATGTCTAATATTGCAGATATTTACTGTACGTGACTTCCTATAGAGAAGCACAAACACGTTTTTAGTCTCGTCAAGCGATCACGTGTAAAGAGCTTTTCTTTCTTTGCGTTTTTGCTTTATTGAGTGAGTATGGCACTTTCAAGAGCAACGGCAGGCAATTAGTTGGGAATCCACAAAGAATATGCATCGGCCTTATTTTCGGTGATCAGGTTAACAAGAGAAAGCTTTTATTTAAAACCTATTTTTTTTAAGTGCTTTTCAGAGGAGTGTGGATGAAAAAAAAACAACCTACTTTATCAACAGAAATAATAATAAAAAGCTCTGAATTCCTTTCCTAATCAATCAGTCAATCAAATCTAATTAGCATGTAACAAGTCTGATTATCAGGCCTGATTATATCCAGCCTATGCTCTGCTTCAGGGTGAAAATATGTACGTTATTGTCATCAAGTCTCCTTTCCCTCCACTGTTCTTACTTAGATCCTGATAATAAGATTCCTTTGCAACATTAAACAACAGCTTTATGTAATGTTACCTTTGAATTGTAATCTTTCTTCCCGTTTGAAATCTCCTTCCTGTCTGCCTTGGCAAGTTTTCATTGTTCGGTTTTATTGGGCATTCAGGATGTGATGTGTAACCTGCAGTTCATTTTGATGACACCTTTGAAGAGGAAGTCAGCTAATACCGGACATGAACCTTGTTAACTACTTAAAGAGACAGTTCCAACTGTTGCACCAGTGTCATATTTGAACTCATACTCATCGTGACATAAGCCCAGTGTACGTTGAGACAAAATGACATGGATCTGGCTGTATTTTATGATTAATCGAAGCAAAGTAGACTGTAAAACTGGATTTTGTAAACATATCGGAAGGTAGAATTACAGCACGGTCCTACGATACAGGTAACCGAATAAAATATCGTAACATAGTGTGGAATCTACGGACACGTCCCCGAATCCGAACGCCACCACGTCATGTTCTTGCGAACGACTCGGACACGGTGCCAGGAGAAAGAAGTTGAGCGTTCATGTTAGAGCTAGTTTATGTCTGTATACCAAAAGGAATTCGTATCTCGTTTTGAAAATGATACGAAATGATTTCCTCGTACGCCTGCTACTTTAGGAAGTAAACAAGCCGGAAAAAGAAATAAGCTCGAATCTGCTGGAAGTGAACTACTGATGCATTTACTCACAAGAAATCAGGAGCTTTGAATTGTATATTAGCCAACTGAATTAGCTAGCTAATACACTTACTTTTCAGTTAAATAGCTGATATTTTAAAGAGCGAACCTAGCACACGTTTGCATGCTTTTCATGGCGTCTTTTGAAACCTGAGCTAAATAGCATGCTCCACGATGTCCCCGATTGATCAATCCGAAGTACGATACTCGTTTTGATAGAAATATCGGTATCAGCATTGACATAGACATAGATTTTACGTAGATTTACTTTATATTACCTTATCTGTTGGTATCTTTTAAATATCTGTTAAATAATATTTGCAACCCGATTCAGTGAATCGTTTCGGTCGTGACCGAGATTCGTTCGTCTGTTGTTCAGATTCTGTTGCAAAGATTCATTGACTCAGTGAATCCTTCAACGAATCAGTGACTTCATTGAGTCCTGGATAGTTTCAGTGTTTCAGAGTGATGCAAGAGTATTCTGTGTCGGGCATGGTGTGAGAAATAATCCTTATTCTAATCATGGACGAATAAAGTATGTTATAAAATAATGATAACTAGTTTTCTCAGTGAAGGAATCTGAAAGAATCATTTATCCAAACGGACTCAGACGACTTGAGCCACTGAAAAGTCTCGCAAAATTTCAACACAAGTTTGTCAAATTTGATCATACTGCCGCTCCGGCCATGTCTAAATTTACATTTATTCATTTTGGAAATGATTTTAGCGAAAGTGAGGTGGAATACAATGGACAGCGCTGTGCAGTTAAAGGTTAATAGTCCAGCAGTGGCTGTCTTACAGTCCTGGGATTTAACCTCACAACCTTATGATAAATATCACAGAAGTGTAACCTCAGAGGATTAGAAAGTCCACATCTAATCCGGCGTCCAAGTATTGTTTTATTTAATCACTTATTCAAATGCAGTTCCTTCTCAGTTGGTACCTGCTCTCCAAAAAACACATGATTTAATACTGAAACGAATCCATTTCAGCTGTTTGAGAAATACTTGTATGAAACAGTATATCTAAATACATCAAAATACCCCGTTCGTGCACTGTTTTTTTTAAACCCCACCTTGTAACAAGTAATATCTGATATCTGGTGCTCTTCGGTGAAGTGCACGCAGGGGAGTTTGAATGCTCTAGGCAGATATTTGTGCGGCTATTCCACGTTGAAGTGCTGAAAAACAATTGCTTCTAAGAGCCCTTTTAAACGATCATTATTAAAAGGACAAACTGATAGACACTTTGCTCCAAGGCTTCACTTTTATTGCTGCAGCATCTGGGAAGTTTATTTGTAAATGGAGGTCAAAAAAAAAAAAAACATTCAAATGTGTTACTAAAAGGAATAACGCAACTAAAACTATTGCCAAGGGTGGATAATTAAGTTGCCCGTACATCCAGGACAAGCAAGATTTCATGTCTGGGCTATTAGTTTTTTTATTCATAGTTGCCTGTCAGACAAGTAGATTCAACAAGCATGTGGTGTGTAGGTTAAAAGTGAAATAAATTGCAGTGTAAAGGCATCATATAAATCTCCTGCTAGCAGAACACGCGGTTATTTTGTGGTTAAACATATTAAGAAAAAATAGACACTAGCTAGACACTGATAATATATATTTTTTTTATCACTATACATTATTGTATTCTGTTAGCTACCACCCTTTGAGTAATCGGTACCTAATCAGTAAGGTGAGCAAAACATGGGCCTAGGCAGAACACTAGAACACCTAGCGTTTGCCTCGTGGGTTGGGAGTTCGATTCCCGCCGCTGCCCTGTGGAGTTGGCATGTTCTTCCCGTGCTGCGGGGGTTTCCTCCGGGTACTCCGGTTTCCTCCCCCAGTCCAAAGACATGCATGGTAGGCTGATTGGCATGTCCAAAGTATCCGTAGTGTATGTGTGGGTGTGTATGTGATTGTGCCCTGCGATGGATTGGCACCCTGTCCAGGGTGTACCCCGCCTTGTGCCCGATGCTCCCTGGGATAGGTTCCCCGCGACCCTGTGTAGGATAAGCGCTATGGAAATTGGACGAATGGATGAACTGTAACTGCAGAAGTAAAACTGGTCCGAGTGTAGGGAAATTTTTGCTGTTTAGTCCATCAAATTTCAGAACAGTGGCTTCTGCTTCGACCCTTACACAAAGGGGAGGATGCAGGAGGGATTAGAGCAAAGTAATGTCACTTATGGACCACTGCCATTGACTCAATTAGCATGTACCTTCTGTCCTAACATATTTCATTGTTTTTCTTGCTCAAGCGCACCCAATAAAATCTTGCTCGGATTTCATAACAGATTTCTGATGTCAGATCATCCTCTTATCGAGCTGCTGCGATAAGAAGAAATGGTGGGTATGGTAGGTATTAGTGGTTAGCACTTTGCCTCACACCTCCAGGGCAGGGGGATGAATTCCTACCCTGTGTGCATGGAGTCCCCCCGTGCTTTGGGGGTTTCCTCGGGGTACTCCGGTTTCCTCCAAGGACATGCGTTGATTGGCATTTCCAAATTGTTCGCAGTTTGTGAATGTGTGTGCGATTGTGATATAGATAGGATAATTGATATGGAAAATGGATGGGTAAGATGTTTACGTCATCAGTCGGTGCGACCCAGGCTCGTGCCGATAATGGACCAGGATCAGGTGTCTTTGGTCGCAGTGGAACTAAATTGGCACCGCATTACGCATTCTCGAGCAAATAATCCTTTTTAAAACCATGTAAAAATGGAAAGCCGGCTTGTTTGGAAAAGTCTATGACACCCTGTTCATTTTTTATAACCAACCGAATGCACAAATTCGGATTTTGTACGTATTGCATATTTATAGACTTTGATGCATGGCATCGAAGTCTATAAATGGCTATAATGTATCAGTCTATATAAATAGTTCTTCGAAATACTGCAGCTGTGAGCTGTGCACTCGGCTCTGACGCACACGGTTCTGTATGCATTGTGTGCATCGCGTAGCATTGTGGGCTTCATGAGCCAGAACGGGTTCTGCTCTCCAGGCGAGAGCCGCCCCAGTGTGAGGAAACAGTGCTGAGGAAGCAGCGGGGCAGGAGGGAAGGGAACAGTTTGCACTGGAACCGGGCCAAGTTTCAATGTTCCTCAGTCAGATGAAAGGGCATATCCCTGTGAGACCACTAATCACCACTTAATTGTATGTTCTTCTACAAAATTAATGGACGGCATTGATTTGATTAATACAGACACGGCAGGATGCTAATATCCAATTAAATCCCAACCTTGCGAAAGCTGCCCCAGTACATGATGGTTACGGGCTGGGCTTGTACATCTAGCACATACCACACACACACACACACACACACTAATGAATAGATTCAGTTACTGAGATCCAAATGATGTAGTTTAAACCCCTGAGTCCATTTTATTAGTTATAATAATTTCTCAAACAAGATTCCAGCATTCTTCAATAATTATAAAGTTAAACGTTGTATTCTCACCGAGTGAAAACATAGTGATGGTAATGCAAATAAATAAATAAATAAAAAACATAAAAGAGTGTACTAACTGAGATATCAGGTGGTACCCATTAAGAGATGGCAGCAATTAGTGACTCTCTGGATGACATATATGGTGTCAGACCACTATGTGGATAGAATTTCTCAACCACCCCCTCATCCAAGCCATCGCCGTAGTAACGGCGTACGACTGCATCCCGTTTGGTGTAGACGACGCTCCGTTACCGTCGTCATCATCAAAGGCTTTTCCCGGGCCAAACTCATCAATCTCAGAGCGACTGCGTTAAGCATGTGGGCTGAGTTGAGTTTGTCATGGCGAGATCAAAACGTCCCGCAGCGTCAGGCGAGGGAAGATTTACAAGCTGGGAAAGTACTATTTGAGGAACGCCAGCTGATGAGCGAATTGCAGCATGTTTGTTTTCGCAGCAGAAAGCCCCTTTTAGTGACGACAGCGATAGACGAGTATAAAAAAAAAAAACAAAGTTACACAACACCACAGATACACTAATCCTTTTTGTCAGGCTTGCTATTTGGCATTCAAGCTGAAATACAAGAATAAATAGCAGGGTATCATCATCGTTAATTATGATATTATACTAGAGGGTACAAACTCATGTCAGACAAGCAAGCGTTGCCTGTTATGGAAATCGAGTGCACCTGTGAAAAATGGTTCTTGCCTTAAATGATTACCCTCAGACTAACAATGTTACGTTCTTTGGTAAACAACACGCATGCGTGCACAGACAGAAACTCACACAGAAACAGCACTGGGTTGGCACGCTAATAAAGTGTAGTTCCTGCACACTAGGGATTCTGCGCTCAGAATGGCTGTCCTGATTTGAACTCTCCTTCGGTGAAGCTGCGCCAGGTTTCTGCGAGGCACAAGAAGAATTGCTCGCCTCGGTGCATGCGCTGCCTATCTCGCACGCAGGCTGCACTTCTCACCTATTAGCTAGCTGAAAAGTTTTTCCTCAGGGAAACATGCTAGAATCTCAGTCTGGCATTAGTATTACATAATGCATTATTATATAACACCAGTTCAATAAACCCAGTAGCAGGTCTGTTTGTCTGTTGTTCACCCAGATTTATAGACGTGTATGATGAGGCCATGTCAGCTAGAGTTAGAAGAAAAAGGAAGCTTGACAGTCACGACGGCTGTCCCTGCATGAATGCACAACCAAAGCGTAGCTCAATCATTCATGTTTAATTGCAGGTTTTCTTAAGTGTTCACGACGAAATGCTTTTTTTTTTTTCCCCCGCCTTCCCGCGAAACGTAATTTACTTTGTCTGCGGATGAGGCCCGGCTAAGCAAACTCACCCACGAGGTCGGAAACGACGGCCGTTAATGAAGGCTCTCGAAAAAAAAGAAAAAAAAAATTTTAATTGTTCCGCATGGGTTGTCGGGAAAGTAGGTCAGGCTCGGTATATCTCAATTAAACAAGGGGGGAGGGGGGAACGGAAATCCAGCGAACTTTGCCAGCGCGTTCTACACGCATGCACATGCACAAATGCACACATGCAAGCTAAACTCCCAGTTTAGTCACGTAGTGGCCGATGCTGCAACACTGAATGTGACCTAGAAAGTGAGCCATGCGTGTCCCAACCCCCGTTCTCATATAACAGCAAGGGACACACTTGTCAGGCCATTAAAGTGAAGAAAATGTTAACATGCTTGTTCATCTTGCCATATCTAGGATATAGGGCACCGAGGTCATAAATCAGTGCTGCCCATGACCTAGAGTGTGAGCTAACATCTCACTGAACCAGCAGGTCAAAATATACATAAACAGGTGTCGGACAGCGCTTCGCAGCGAAGATACCATATCATGTTTACATGTCGAAAGAGGAGCCTCAAAGAGAAGAAGCCGAAAAGGAAATGCTAGCAGGACACCGGTGTGAGATTGCCACGAGCATGAAAACAGTGTGGAGTAACAGCTGTGAATGGGATGCAAATGCAGTGAGTGGATTTCGGACTGAGGACAGCTTTGTGGTTTTAGCCATCTCCAGAAGTGAGACCGTTTTCAGCAGGAGTCGATACGTTCTTTACGTGAGGTCAGATGTCGTCCGTGTTGTCCGTGAAAGCCGGATGTTGAATAACGCGATTGGTCACAGTGCTTCCTTCCTTCACAATGGCGGGGAAAGGCATTGTTGTGGTGTGCAGAGATATACAAAGCGAAGAAGGCATTGAAATGCAAATGGATGCAACTTTAAAAAAAAAAAGAAAAAAAAAGTTATTTTTAGCTAGACTATCAAGTAGGCTGGCCCCATTGTTTAAATGCACAGATGTAGGAGTTGCTCTGGACCTAGACATCCGTACACCGGGTGGCAGTGTACACGTAAAACATGGACCTGAAGTGAAAAACCTTGAGCAAGGGACTACATCGTTTGTTGTTGTCATCCTCCACACACGTAATCCAACAAATTCTGAAAAATTGTGGGAAGGAGATTTAGTCGGAGTACCGCTGGGGGAAAAAATAGCATCTCTGATGCGTCTCAGATTCCACTGTATGTCAACGGTTGCGATGGTGATATGAACAAGATGTCTGATTGGTGGGATTTGATTCATCAAACTCTAGGCTTGTTGTGTATAACCAGGCGACTTTGACCTCATTTAAACCTTTTTGTCAAGCAAGAGTAAAGAAATATTGACCAGTTAGAGCTAACTTAAGGAAGCACTAAATAGACCCAGATTATGTAAGTAAACATTAATTAGAACAATAAAGAGGCTGCAACAGGTAGTGTTGGGTTCTCTTTTGAGAAGTTTTGGGGTCAAGGGTTCAAGCTTGGGCTGCTGTCTATATGGAGATATGTATGTTCTCCAGGTGTCCCTGTGGTCGTCCTCCTGGTACAATCCTCCAACCTTTTAAAACGTTGCTGTTATATGGCTATCTAAGTTCTGCATGTGTGTGTGTGTGCGTGTGTGTGTGTGTGTGTGTAATGCCCTGTCATGGACTGGTGTCCCATTCCAGACTTGCGCCAGGTGTTCTTGGGAGAGGCTCCTGATCAACCGCAACCCTGACCAGTTACAGACATTGCTTTCCATGAACCGTGGGAAGCCATAGCTGTGCTGCATTGTTCTGTCTACCAGATACGTAGCCGTGAGAGTAGTTCGGCTCGGACATACCTCATCTGTTCTTTACCGTCTGCTACTCGTTCTCCTAAGGATTTCTGAGCCACACTGGGGGTAGGTAGAGTAACAGATACATTTCGGGTGAGATAAATAGCCTAGGAAAGAGAGAGAGAGAGCGCGTGAGAGAAAGACGCACGAGGTTTTGTTTGGTCTGAAACTATCAGGCAGCAACTTCTGCACTTCCAGTTCTAGATAGAAATTCTCCTTTGGCTGAGGTAAGACTGGAAAGAAAAACAGAAAGGAAGAGACAGGTTCTGAGTAATTGACCACATTTGCAAGTCTCTAAACAGCATTAAAACAGGAACTGACCTTTTGACCACGAGTGACAGCTTCCTAGTGGAAAATAGGAAATGGCCTGCAAAGCCACTACAGAAATACGTGTCTCGGAAGATATAAAATCACGAGATCAGCAAAGGTTAATTCTCTCAGGCATGTTTCATGTTAGAACGGTTCCCGAGTGGTGCAACAGAAAAGCATTAGCCCTGTCATACGGATATGGTCAATTTGAATCCCAGTGATGCCATAGCCATCCAAGGCATAGTGCTTGGGCTGGGAGCGATGGCGATACTCTCTCTCCTGTCAATCTGAGTGACACTAGCCATTTATGGGCATCTCTGACTTCATGGATGCGTAAAAGGGTAGTTTGTGAATTCCTCAGGATCGTGTTTAGTTGCTCTGTGACTCTTAACATGAGCAGCATCGTGATTAGATGGGATAAAAATCCCCCAAAAAAGAACGCTATTTTGAAAAATGAATAACCGCTCAGCTGAAATAGAGGACTAAATGCAATAAACCTTCACACCGCATAAATCTTACTAATGCAAATGAGCGTTTAATCCATGCTTCAGGCATAGCTCAAGCTTACATCTGGTGCGCTAATTTGTTACATTATGGCTGACACGAATAGCTCCAGTAGAGCTTGCAAAGCCAGCAAGCTCATTCGCGCAAACACTACAGAGAACCGGAAAGCTCGATTCTTGCCTGATCTAGCCAGAAAAAAAAGTGGACCAGATCAGGAAACATTGGGGTCATCTGTGTCGTAATGACTGCGCAATCTATCTGACCCTGTTTGTGTCTGATTGTTCAGCAAGGGTGATGCTTTACTTAAATCTACCCTAATGACTTTTTAGGTCCCCTAAAAAGTGTGAAACAATGCTACTGTGACATAGCCAGCCTGGCCATTAACCCACTTTAGTGATGCTACAAGTCAGCGCTGCCGCTAATGTCTTTACACTCCAGAAATAACGTTTGGGATGTTGCCAGTATGCTGCACATGGCACATGTTTCTGAGCTGTGCTTGGCACTTTCAGGTGGACTAGAGCAAGGAGGTCTTCCCACGGCTTCTGTCAGTGTTTTTCAGGTGCAGCGGTTCAACCACACTTGCAGGTTTTGGACGTGTGGGAATCTGACGCCGCCAATGACCTCAGTCAGGAAGGGTTTGGAAAATGCGATTTATAGGAAATGGGAAAGGTGGAGACACATTGGCACTGATGGAGTAGGCTGGGTTCTGTCAATGTCAGAGGACTGATTGAGGTCCGTCCGTCCCTCCACTCTGGTTTTGTCCCCAGTGTGAACTTGATATCCCATCCAACGCCCACTTAGTCCATTCATTATACAGACCCACCCACACATGCACACGCACCCATCAGGACATGTGAATCTCTTCTCACATGACTCACGGACACCCTTTCAAAAAAAAACAAGGGCAAGAGTGTTAAAGGCTGTCATGAAGCTCCCATCCTCAGCCGGCTGTGCATACCATTTTGGACGGAGGCCCTTGTTCCAGTGGCTGGTTCCTAATTGGCGAGTACAGGCTGTGAACTGTGAACGGAGCCTGCGTCGAGGCCAAAAAATGTCACCGTGTATTCCACGGAAAGTTTCATCTGCCTCAGAGAAACATTACCACATAGTATAAGAATGGCATGTGGTTAAATCAGCAACACGCATCTGCTATCAACACAAGCAGGACAGAAGTGTGCTACAGTTAATACAGTGTAGTACCCTTTATTTCCAATCAGTTTGTAATGTCTTAACCGCTCACAGCAGTTGGGAGTTATACCCAAATGTTTTTAGGAATAGATAAATTGACATCAATGAGAGCAATGAAGAGATGCTAGTCAGGGGACAACTGTTTACAGCTGCTATACTGTAAAGCGGTGAGCTTGCTTTGTTTCACAGATGTTGCACAACTATAAATGATAAAAAATTACAACACTGTGATTAGAGCTGCAACAATAAATCGATAAAATCGATAATAATCAACTATGAAAATCGTTGTCGACGAATCTCATTATCGATTAGTTGGTCTGCGTGTGGTACATTTACTCATTACGTTACTTCTGTTCCGAAAACACGCCTCGAAGAGTGAATACTAAAGGTGTGTCCCAAATGACGTAATATACACTTACACTATATGCAATGCTCTACCGGCTAGTGCAGTGTTTCTCAACCAGGGTCCGCGGACCCCTAGTGGTCAGTGGTGTAATTGCAGAGGTTCTCTAGGAAAGTTTTTAAAATGTTTAGTGTACATATGTGTGTATATATATATATATCTATCTATATATATATATCTATATCTGTATATCTATATATATATATATATATATATATACACTCATATATATATATATATATATATATATATATATATATATAAATATATACATATATTTTGTTAAATGTATCAAAACATATTCAGATGAGATGTTTTAAAATGAATCAATTTGGCATACGTAAATGAATCACATGAAAATGTATCACTTGAATATGAATCTCATGAATATGAATCACATGTAAATGAATCATACGTAAATGAATCACGTAAATGAATCACATGTAAATGAACCATATGAAAATGAATAAATAAAGACAAAATGAATCAATTTGGTTATTCGCAAATATCACGTTAGCTGAGCTGACGATCGTTCATTGATGGATTTTATTTTTAATTTATTTACAAATTAAATGATAATTTGCAAAAACCTACGAGCGGTAGACGAGTTCAAGTGCCGCACTGACGGATAAAATAAACAAAGGATCATTCAGAGAGTCAAATTAAATGTCACACCAACAATAAAATGTAAAAAAAACATAAAATCTTGAAATGTTTTGATTCGATTTTAATGTTAATATTATTAATGTTAAGTATTAATAAAATAAAGCAACATATATAGAAATGACCAATATATAGCCTACAATTGTTGTGGAGTGAGGGGGGTCCTTTTGGATTGTTCGAAATATGCTCGGTGTCACCAACCTCGAGACGGTACGGAAGCAGGAGCGGGAGGCGGGTGAACAGCGTAGGATCGGGAAGTTCAAGAAGCGTAGTCGTAGAGTAGGCAAGGGTCAAGCGATCGGGCGAACAATACAAATGGGGATATCCAGAAAGCGTAGTCGAGACAGAAAGCAAGGGTCGAGGATCACAAGAAACAACGAACTAGATCGGCTTGGTAACGCAGCAAACTAAGCTACTGAGCGTATACTTCGCGCCGATTCTAGGTGGATGTCTTCTCTAAGTACTAGCGTGTGATTGGTGCCAGGTGTGTCTGATCAGAACTCCGGGGATGGGGAGCGCATGCGTGCCTGAGAAGTGAGTATTGCATCCTGGGAATTTGAGTTCTGATCAGACCGAGCTGTGACACTCGGGGTCCAGAGCTCACAGAAGTTTGAGAACCACTGGTCTAGTGTATGAATTTTAGAAAGGTAATATCGTCTCAAATGGAACACATTCGTTTTTTACTAACCTGAAAGTTTGCCCTCCATCCGATTAATCGGAAAAAAATAACCGCCCGACTAATCAATTATGAGAATAATCGTCAGTCGCAGCTCTAATTGTGTTTGTTAATAAATAAATAAATAAATAACTTTAAAAAGGTAATTAATTGGTAGTAGATTGGTGTGGTATAGGATCAGTAAAGCAGTTCAGGAGTGTGCTGTGGAAAATAATCAACTTCCAGGTGGTAATAGTCATTCCACGTCGGGTCGCACCACATGACATCGTACAACAGAACGTGCCGTCATGTTTTATTCCTCACATACTGGAGTAGCTGGCTGACAGAATTCATTTCCTACAATGGAGTTGTTATTCAAGTTGTCTGTAGTGGTGGCAGCTTCATTTTCCTGATGTTTTGCAAATTTCTCCCACACACTACACTGGGCCATATTTGAATATTTATGATTTGCCAACCAGAAATGATGCACTTAGAACCCACTGGAACCATCGTGTCTTGCCTACAGCAGTCATAAATCGCTGTAGACCTTTTAATAAGTTCATTACAATCACAGTACGTAATAAACCACAGTATGCTTTTTGAATCCAAACCCTTGTACAAGAGATATTAGACAGCTGCTACCAAAAATCATTATTACTAATTACATTTCTTCTGTTGTTGTTCAACAAAATCGTGCCAAGCAAGAAACTTTCATCATTCCTAGCTCTTATACTCACTCGGATGACAGGATGCTGTTAATTCCAAGCTCTGCTTGCTTATCGAACAAAGCAGCGCTTAAATAAAGCAAATCTTTAACAGCTAAAAATATGACGAAGGCCTGTCCTGTCTTTGTCATGCCTTTAAATTTTGGAAAGATTTTTTTGTGGGTTTATTAGACATGCATGAATGCAGTTGTGGCATCGTCGACGGTGGGAGCCAGATGTTCATTTCTCTTCATGAAGCAAAAAAAAAAAACCAAAAAAAAAAAAAAGGTATCGTGTCAACTAGAGGTGTTTCCCCTAAAGAGATCGCACCAGTGGCTCACCACGATCCAACATGCCAGGAACGGCCAGCGAGAGGGAGAGAACAGGAACTTGTGAGGAGAGGGATCTCTTTTTTTTTTTTTTTCTTCCACAGTGTGTATTCAGCTGTTATTCCCGCGAGCAAGCGCAGACTGAAGAAAAAAAAAAAAAGATGTGCTAAAACAAGAGAGGTTGAAAAAGAAAAGAAGAGTTGTATCTGCATTTATCGACAAGACGACATGAAGTGGTGATTTGAAGGACTTTATCACACATTGCTTAGTGACCCTCGAGTAAATCGAGCTATGCAGTGGTCCTGGAGATTAAAAAAATAAAGCGCACAGGTATGAAGGCCTGACTTCCTGTGCCGTTATGGAATCCGTGGTTACAGTCACATGTTGGAAAGAATGCCCTTGTGAATACCGCCAGGGCAACTGAGGACATGCTGAGTCACTGCTTGTGTCGTGGGAGTCGTTTTTCGGCGCAGTAGTGACTCCCTCGCTCATGCGCGTCTCCTCCGATTCCAACTCTGCAGGCAGTGTCGGAGTCACTCAGGAGGGACGACGGTCCCTCGAGAGCCCTTGAGAACTCTCCGAGGCGCTCGAGACTTAACTGCGGCCGCAGTCGTTCCCTATTTCTCCTCGCCGTGTTTACAGTTTCAGGGTAATTGTTTTGCAGTCATGTTGTTCCACTCAGGCTTCTGGTGGTTCTGCTTTCACCCCCATCAACGCTGAGTTCGTTTCAGATATTCTAGTAATCCATGTGCAGCTGCTTATTTTTCTTCTTTTTTTTTTTTCTTCTTCTTCTTCTTCTTTTTTTTTTTTTTTGCAGCTTTGTTTTTATAGAAAACATCTGCGGAGCTATAAAAGTCGCGTCTCTTCAATTCCCAGTGCTTTCAAAACTATTTTCGTGAGGTTAGGATGTAAACTAGCTGAAGTCATTGCTGAAGATGAATGATGATAAGCGGGGTGATATACCATTACAGGAGGAAATGGTGACAAAGGCAAGAATAAATCGCGACTTGCTTCACGTTGCATTTGAACAGTTTTATTTCTAGTTAAAGCAAATCTGATCACGGAGTTGTATCTAAGAATCGTTTTTTTCCTCATGCCTTGGAGGATGGATGGCTTTCCTATTACCCTGCTGATCAGCGTTACTAGGCAATGCTAGGCACTTCTAAGCTCAGGCATAATGAGCAGCATGTTTAACTCACCTACGACTTTGCCGGAATTGCAGTTTGAAAATACATAATGACTTCTCGTTTCTCCGAGGACACATATTTGAGACCTCAGTGATTGCTAGCTGTTGTGCGATTGAGGACTCAACTAGATAGGGTCAAGGTCTTGGTGGTAACAGGCTTAGAAGGTCAGTCCATGCTTCTCTATCCCCAGATGTTCCCAAGCTAACTGTGAGATCTAATCTCTCTAATGTGTCCTGGATCTTCTCCAGAGTCTTGGTCCAGTGGGACGTCCCTGGTCCATCTGTCCAGGGGGCTTTCTTGCAAGATTTCCAAACTACCTCTTAATTCAGAGGCTCCAAAGTTCTCCTGGATGGTTGAGCGCCTCAGAAATGGAGAACTTCCCGGCAACCCTGTTAAGGAACGTCGTACCTCGACACGGCGTAGATTAATCAGTAAACAGAGAGCTTCGTCGGCAAACGGAGGTCCTACTTTACAATCACAGACTTCTAAAGCGCCGCTGTTGACCGGCGCGGTATCTCACGCTGTCTTTTTCCTTTTCCCATCACTTGAATGAATCCACGAATAACATCGCGTGATACTTAAACTGCTCCACCAGGGGCAAGGCCTCTTCCCTCACCTACAGGGAGTATCCCAGATTTTTCCAGAAGAGAACCGTGGCTTCGAACTGATTTGTATTCTGGTGCTGATTTGCATTCCAGCCACTTCATAGCCAGGGCTTTGGTGTAGGAAAAGGAATTGGGCGAACACCAGATAAAAATGTGCTAAACATCAATTTTACCACCCACTCGAGTCTTAGCAACGTTTGCTAGCTGACACTGTAATATGTCAGAACTTGGTTTATTACATCATTTTTTTTTTTTTTTCCAACCTGAATATTGAAAAGCAGTGGACTCAAATGAAATAGCGATGAGAATATGTGTTGTATCTGTGCTCGTTTTCTGATCGTGTCGGTGTCCTTTTGCCTTCTGCACGCTCTGCAAAATGGTCCGTCTGTGTGTGTGTGTGTGTGTGTGTGTGTGTGCGTATGTATTAGAAAGCCTTCCAGCTAAATGAAGGTCAGGCTGCGCTTGGGTAGGACGGAGCGCTTGGTTTCTCTGTTTTCAGGAGGCAGGTGTGATTAATTGCCAGAGTGGCTCCGACTGTACAGAATTGAATCGTGTCCCCTTTGGGCCGACCATTAAGGTAATTGGCCTTTAGTTTTGCAAAGAGCATTGAGAGGCATTTATTCTTGCCACTCAGCCCCATAGCCTTAGATCACAGCTTGCATCCCAGAGTTTCTGGGACATGTCTTGGGACGGGGAGATAGCTGCTAGGCTAATTTGGTAAGGAGTGAAGCAGGGGTGCTTAGCATGTACTGAGAATAGAAATGAGAAGGATGGGTGAGACGGGATAGGAAGGTGTGTATGCATTTCTCTGCCATCATCACTGCAAAAAATATCCTCTCTGCAAAAAGAGTAAGTGTTGGGGAAAGGAGTGAGCCAACTGCATTTTTTTACTATGTCAACCTAATTATCACAAAATATCAAGGTGTTTGGAGCTGACAGATTTGCTGACGAAGTGGTGAATCGCCCAGAGGCCAAAAATGGGGGCACTTATTCTCCAGTTTCTATTGTGTGATTCCAGTAAATGCAGAAGAGGTTGTTTTTTTGTTTTTTTTAATGTAATACCATACATACATACATATCTACATTATTTATGCCAGTGGTTCTTGTAGTGGGGTCCATGGACAGACAACCAGGGATCCATGAAGCATAGCCAGCAGGTCCGTGATTATTAAAATGGGTTTCATCCAAACTAGGCCTATACATATCAATTTACATGGATCTCCTGACATTTTTAACGATTAAAAAGTGTTCTGTTGGTGAAACCTTGAGGAATAAAGAAAAGATTTACAGCTATGAGAATTAGCCAAAATATTATTGTAAAGGGTCACAGGGTCAAACGGGGTCACGGTTCATATTGTACTTTTGCTGGTTGCTTCTTTAGGCTAGATGGATTTTGTACGCTTGAACTCTCCTACAGACCGTGATTTAACATAGTAAACAATGAAACACAAAGAGGTGTACCGTTACAGGAAATGTTACGCGGCTTGACGTGAAGCGTCGAGTTACTGTTTGCTAAGCTAGCATTGCTAGTTGTTGTCCTGACAAAATCGTTTTTTTATTTTTTTGTTTGTTTCTTGTGGTGTTGTTGTTTTTTTTTTATGATTGTTTATTCTGACAGGTTTGGTTCCTGTTCAATAAATCACCGACGCAAACCAAGAATTCCACTTTTACCTGTGACACGTGCTAGCATCACATACAGTACAGAACTGTTCTATGCTATGCAGTGTCAGTAAGTGAGTATAGGTGTAGAACTATAATGTACAGCACTGTATAGTACTGATATGTGAAAGACGGGAGTAATTGCTTTTGAAAAAGTTCATACAATCAGCAGCACCATAGTTATTTTACAACACCTCAGGACGGTATTAAATTGACAAAAATGGAAATGGAAATGGATAATTTAGGTCTGTTTTATGAATTTATGACTGTTTAACTCGGACCTTCGGCAGCTGATGGAACCCAGAGCGCTAAGACAGCAGTTTAGGCTTTTGTTCTAAGTGAGTATATGATTTGTGGCAGGTGCCTTCCGGCACTGATTTAACCTACATCTACATGCAATCTGTTTTTCCCGTCGTGCCATTTAAATTCATTTATGTCCCCCAGTGTTGTACAGTTCCAAAAGTGTGTGTGTGTTGGAGGGGATGTGTGTGTGTGTGTGTGTGTGTGTGAGAGAGAGAGAGAGAGATCGAAGAATAAAAGAAAGGCTGCGGATGGAATGGAGTAGGTAGGGTAAGAGAGTGAACGAGAAAGAAAGGACGAAGTGGTATGAGGCGAGGATCGGGAGGAAGAGATGTAGGAAGACAGAGCAAGAGAGGAGTAGAGGGAGAAAAAAGCGAGACATGGAGAGGGAGGGAGACAGAAAGGGACGGAGCGAGAGGGATGGAGAGAGAGGAAGAAAGAAGGATGGAGAGCGAGAAAGAGAGTGGGATGGAGAGAGAGAAAGAGAGTGGGATGGAGACAGAGGTAGAGAGACAGGAAGAGAGAGAGGAGAAAGAAAGAAAGAAAAGGTAGAGAGAAACGGAATGGATGAGCAGGTGGAGAGACGTGGAGAGGAAACGAGAGGTGGGGAGCATAATGAAAAGAGAGAGAGAGGTAAGGTGATAGGGATGAAAGGAAAGAAAGGTAGAGAGATGGAGGGTGGAAGAAAGGTAGAAAGTAGAGCGGTATGGGTGCAGGGCGAAAGAGAGGTATGGAGGGAGAATTGGGATTCCGCTGAGATTGGGGAAACAAACAGACGGAGAGAGATAAAGAGCTAGAGAGAAGTAGAGAAGTATGGAAGGGGGAGCAGTAGAGAGAAAGAGGGATGGCGGGAGAAAGAGAGAGGTAGAGAGAATGATTAAGGGGAAAGGTGTAGAGTAGAAGAGGGATGGAGGGAGAAAGAGATATCTGAGGTTCTGGGGAAGAGAGACTAACGAGGACAGAGAGAAAAAAGGGAGAACACGAGAGAGAGAGAGAGAGAGAGAGAGTCGGTGTGACATAAAGAAAGAGGAAGTCTGCGATTCTTATCAGGCCTCATACGTGGTGTTGAATGTAAACAAAGACTGAATTAAAATGTATTAAAGGAGGAAAAAGGTAGCCGGACTCTCTCTGACCTCTCTCTGACTTTTCTGACCTCTCTTTGACCTTTCTCTGACCTCTCTCCTGACCCTCACATCTATTTGTAGACACAGTCAGACAGTTTACACAGAAAACGAGGAGCACAGTCATCTATCTGCGCCTTACGTGAGCAAATGACACCATATTCATTTTTCCTTAGCAGCCGTCTGGGACTCGCAGTTCATTAAAGTCGCGCTAACGAGATTAGATGGAGTGCAAATGTTCTGGAGTAGGAACGGTATGGAAACGTGTGTCTAGCGGAGGCAAAGCGAACGTGAAACTGACGAGACACCGAAGCGTTTTAAAAAAAAATATGACATCGTACTGTAGATGGAATAATCAGCAGTATTAACAGTGTCGTGAAATGTAATGGCGGCTATAGAAAGTTGAGGCTGGTGGATGTTGTGAAGGTCAACGTTTCTGACCTTTCTGCTCCTGCTGCAGCTGTGTAATGACGAGTAACACCATGACACATTGCTTCTCCAATTTTTCCTTCATTAGCACCCCAACACGAGCCACTTTTCTAGTCATTACTGATGGACACGGTTTTGCAAATGATTAGCGACGTCGGAAATTTACAGCCACTGAGACGCGGGGTGAGTTGTGTAGAAATTTGGACGCTAACAACTTAAATGACAGTTAGGATTTCATACCGAAAATTGTACATGTTGGAATTCCGACCTCAAACGTACTGTAACGATGCTAATTACGTGAAAGTTACATGTGGGCGGAGTTTGTCTAGAACAGAGGCGTGTTTCCGTTACGTACGATTCTTGGACTTAAGCGCATATTTCTTGTGATATGGCAACATTAAGTCCAGCATCATGGTCTGGCAGTTTGACGTAACTAAAATATATCACGCTGACAGTAGATCATCACACACACACACACACACACACACACAACTTCCTAGGTCATGACCTCAATTTAGTGTCTCATGGCATGATCGAAGGCAAAATAATAGAATGTGCTGGATCAAGTGCTATTCTGGAAGAGGCTGAAGAATGAGCGTAGGAGCCATTTTGCGAAATGAAACTAAACTTGCGGTGAATAACGTGATAATTCATGCAGCAATACTATTTATCGACAATATACTAGACTCCTATTAGATGCTAATTTCAATCATACTATGTTTCACAGCAGTCTTTTCACAGTCCGCATTTTCTATCTCGGATTTAAAGGCACGTGCTTGTGTTTAAAGGCGGTGGTTTAGACCAGTCATCACCAACCGTCTTCCTTGAGATCTACCTTCCTGCAGGCTTCATTTCCAACCAAAATTGATTTGAATTGATCAAGTACTTCTTAAGGCGATGATTCAGGTGTCAGGTGGGCACGATTATGGTTGGAGCTAAAGTCTTTAGGAAGGTAGATCTCCAGGAAGAGGGTTGGTGACCACTGGTCTAGTCACTATCGAAAAAGGGTTATCTTGAAGGATTATTCTCAAGAAAAATCTGGCAACCTTGGAGACATGACTACGATTATGGTTGGAGTTAAAGTCTTTAGGAAGGTAGATATCCAGGAAGAGGGTTGGTGACCACTTGGATCAGACAGTATTGAAAAAGGGCATCTTGGAGGATTCTCAAGAAAAATCTGGCAACCTTGGAGACATGACCTACTATTATGGTTGGAGTTAAAGTCTTTCGGAAGGTAGATCTCCAGGAAGAGGGTTGGTGACCACTGGTCTAGACACTATCGAAAAAGGGTTATCTTGAAGGATTATTCTCAAGAAAAATCTGGCAACCTTGGAGACACGACCTGCGATTATGGTTGGAGTTAAAGTCTTTAGGAAGGTAGATCTCCAGGAAGAGGGTTGGTGACCACTTGGATCAGACAGTACTGAAAAAGGGCGTCTTGGAATATTCTCAAGAAAAATCTGGCAACCTTGGAGACATGACCTACTATTATGGTTGGAGTTAAAGTCTTTAGGAAGGTTGATCTCAAGGAAGAGGGTTGGTGACCACTGGTCTAGACAGTATTGAAAAAGGGTTATCCTGGAGGATTCTTCAAAAGAAACATCTGGCAACCTAGTAGGCGTGACCTACACGTAGGTGATTTGTTTATGCTGAATGTTGCAAGCAGAAAATCGACTTGAGTAGGTGCGTAACCCGACTCTGAATCCACCTAACTTTCCCTGCGTAAATATTGACGTAACTTTTGTTGCCGACTCTGACAACAGCCCTGTGTGCGTGTTTATTAGAGATCTTTGTTTTTCAGAAGTGCTGAATCCTGACTTTGCATGTAGTTTGGGAAGTAGAAACATCCTAAAATCTTAACTTGGCTTAATGTAACCAAAAGAGTGATCAATTGACACCAAATCTCTCGCACACTTACCTTGTCGTGAGCACTATCTCCTGCCCAAAAGACAAACAGTCAAAGAACAGAATGATTTAAACACGGTAAGCTTTTTAACTGATGTTCTTTCTCCATTACTCTTTTGTCTTATGGCGAGTGGATAGTGCTTTCGACAAGGTAAGTGTGCGAAAGATTCCCTGTTGATTGGTCATTAGAGACGACACATCCATCAAGAACCTGTAATGAAGATCACACAAAGACAAAGTGTTTGCGCATGTCCACCTGGTCTCCCGTGCATGCCTCGACAGATTCAAAATACTCTCTGTTTCACAATATAGATGCCACTCGGCAAGGCTCCAGATGCACCGAGCCCACACAAATAGCTCCCGCATGCCGCTTGCCTGTGGGGACTGATTGTTACTTACACATGTATAAAACATCATTGGAAAGGGAGAGGGGGAAAAAATTCCCAGATGAAATTCCGTGAGACTGAATTCCTTCCAGCTAATGGGATTGAACGAGGCCTACTCATTGGCCTACATACGTCGATGTATTCGGGACGCTTATTGCGAATGACATTGATCTGATGAGACGTTTAAGCCTTCAGATCCATAGAGGCTTTATATAGCGGAGGGAGGCCGATAGCCTAGCATAGCGCAAGCACATCGGCGACTCGTTGTCAGCGAGGCTGTTGACGTGTCAATCCCGACATGTCATTTCTTTTCTCCAAGTCAGCACTTTGGTACGCTTTCTCAGCTCTACGAGATACTGGTTATTTTTTTTTCCTCGATGAAACAGGTTCCTCAGCAACTTTTGTTGCGGAGGAAAAAAAAGTTTTCCCTCACTTTCTCACCCGTACTCTTTCTCTCTGTCTCGTCTCGTGTGAAGGTACGCTTGACAGTGCCAATGTTTATTCACTTGACCTAGAAACTGTGCATAGCTGGAGCTTCGCAGAGACTGCACAATCTCTCGTCTGGAGCTCAAAGAAGTCATATTTAATTTCCTCTCGGTCTAAATTTGGATAGCCATAAATGGGTTACGTTAGCAGCTAATGCTGTGGAAGAGTGCAGGTGCCTGTCACATGAAAGGTATTTAGTTTCTGGCAATGTTTTTGTCAGGATCGCTGATATTAGGATTCAGCACTGAATGTGTGCAATAATAATAATAATAATAATAATAATAATAATAATAATAATACCACTGATAATTTCTTTCTTAATTATTATTTCTTATTAGCGTTTTAATTTCTGCCACATGGGAATTAAAATGCTATGACATATGGCATAATAATAATAATAATAATAATAATAATAATAGGAAACAACATGACAAAAAATTAGAATACTCTCAGCTTTGTAATATATGTATCAATTTATAAATTGGCACCCTTGGTAAATATGAGCAAAGAAGGCTGTGAATAATTGTTTAAACTTTTGACCTTTTGTTAAAATTTTTTTCCAAAATACTCTGCTCTCACTGATATCAAACAATTGCAAACAAAACACAGGTTTATACAAGAAAAAAAATCTTAAAATATAGGTGTGCAACAATTATTGGTACTCTTTTAGTCAATACTTTGTGCTAGCTCCCTTTGCCAAGATAACAGCTCTGAGTCTTCTCCTATAATGCCTGATGAGGTTGGAGAATACACAACAAGGGATCTGAGACTATTTCTCCATACAGAACCTCTCCAGATCCTTCACATTTCGAGGTCCATGCTGGTGGACTCTTCTCTTCAGTTCACCCCACAGGATTTCTATGGGGTTCATGTCAGGACCTTGATTTTGTGGTCAGTAAACCATTTTTGTGTTGATTTTGATGATGTTTTGGATCATTGTCCTGCTGGAAGATCCGACCACGGCCCATTTGAATCTTTCCGGCAGAGGCAGTCAGGTTTTCATTTAACATCTGTTGATATTTGATGGAGTCCATGATGCCATGTATCCTAACAAAATGTCCAGGTCCTCTGGAAGAAAAACATCCCAAAACATTAAAGATCCACCTCCATATTTAACCGTGAGCATGAGGTACTTTTCCATATGGCTACCTCTCTATGTGCTCCAAAACCACCTCTGGTGTTTATTGCCAAAAAGCCCTATTTTGGTTTCATCTGACCATAGAACCCGATCCCATTTGAAGTTCCAGTAGTGTCTGGCACACTGAAGATGCTCAAGAAGACCCTTTTTTATTTGAAACCCTTCCAAACAACTTGTAGTGATGTAGGTGACTTCAGATTGTAGTTTTGGAGACTTTCTGACCCCAAGACGTTAACTAACTTCTGCAGTTCTCCAGCTGTGATCCTTGGAGATTTTTCGTCCACTCGAACCGTCCTCTTCACATTGTGTTGAGACGATATAGACACACGTCCAATTCCAGGTTGATTCATAACATTTCCAGTTGACTGGAACTTCTTCATTATTGCCCTGATGGTGGAAATGGCCATTTTCAATGCTTGTGCTATTTTCTTACAGCCACTTGTTATGAATGACTAAGGGAATAAGGGAATGTGTTACCTCATATTTACACCCCTGTGAAACAGGAAGTCATGATTGAACAATTTCCTGTTCCAAGTCACCCAGGTGTACTCAGCGCCGGCGCTACCTATAGGCAGAGTAGGCAATTGCCTAGGGCCTCGGGCTTGGAGGCAGGGCCACCATAGCCGTAAATTCCCTATACGCTAGTCCATCAGTCACGACGGGCAGCTAAAGACTGGGCTCTTTGTCCATTGGTCCTTTGACAATAGATGAATTGTCACTCACCTGTAGTGAAACCAATTAATATTACCGTTTCAAACTGGGTCCCACCCTCTGAATGTATGAAGAGACACAGTACGATGAACAAAATGCAAAAACGCAACTTTTCTGCATCTGCCTTACTTTACGTCAGTGACTTATGATGGCGCCGAAATGAACACATCCTTCAGGGGCTGCTAAGCGAAAGGCTAAACAGGCACGCGAAGAAAGTGCAGCTCATGATGCAGGTATGTGAGTTGTCATCATCTATTTTGGAGTGATTGTAATGTATTCTAAAAATAAACTGGGCCTCGTTCTGTCGATCAGCGTCATTTCGGGATAGATCGTTTGCCGAGTTCAAAAGAGCGCGAGACTGTCAGACACTTTGTATTCGTCCGTACAACACCATTGCATCGGGAGATGACTAGCAAAATGCTAAAGTAAAGAAGTTTGTATTCAAAGTGACAGAGCAAACACTCGAGCGTTTTTTAATGTTTCAAAAAAAACCCTCAACTGTCTGTATATGTTCTAAACTCTGTTTACGCACGGTGGCTTAGTGGTTAGCACATTCGCCTCACACCTCCAGGGTCCGGGGTTCGATTCCCGCTGGGGCCATGTGTGTGCAGAGTTTGCATGTTATCCCCGTGCTGCGGGGGTTTCCTCCGGTTTCCAAAGACATGCATGGTAGGCTGATTGGCGTGTCCGTAGTGTATGAATGGGTGTGTGAGTGTGTATGTGATTGTGCCCTACAATGGATTGGCACCCTGTCCAGGGTGTACCCCGCCTTGTGCCCGATGCTCCCTGGGATTGGCTCCAGGTTTCCCCGTGACCCTGAAGAAGGAGTAAGCGGTAGAAGATGGATGGATGGGTCATACATACTCTATTGAAAAAATAAACATACAATTTTATCAAGAAATGAGCTATTCTTTCTGCCTAGTAATTTTTTCTCTTTCACTTCCACTAGCAGTTGATTTGTGTATATAGTGCATGTTTAAGGTATTGCACTACAATGCATAATATGTCTATATTTATAGTATATATTGGTTCAATGGGAGAGGAAATCCTGTCCAGAAGAGTTCCTCTGTAGGTGGCCATGACCATGATAGAATCCTTAACAAAGGAGTAAGAGATGGTCCAGATGACTTTTCATTCTTTAATTCTTTTTTTTTTTGTGTTTACCTTAGTTAAAGTTGAATTAATATGGACGTATAAGTAAAAATGTACAAATATTAATAGAGATGTATAAATAAAAAGTTTAGGAATCATATTTGTTTCAAGTGATTTTTATTTATTCTGAAAGGTGGAGGGGAGGAGGGGTGCAGGAGGCCTCCAGCATAAATTTTTCCTAGGGCCTACGAATGTCTACAACCGGCCCTGGGTGTTCTACACAAATGTAAAATATCAATGGGAATATAGGGAATATAGAATATTGGGAATATAGAATATAGGGAATGTAGGGAATATAGAATATAGGGAATATAGAACATTGGGAATATAGAATTTGTTAATATAGAATATTGGGAATATAGAATTTGGGAATATAGAATATGGGGATATAGAATATATTGAATATAGAATATTGGAAGTATAGAATTTGGGAATATAGAATATTGGGAATATAGAATATAGGGAACATAGAATATGGGGAATATAGAATATAGGGAATATAGAATATGGGGAATATAGAATATAGGGAATATAGAATATAGGGAATATAGAATTTGAGAATATAGAATATAGGGAATATAGAATTTGGGAATATAGAATATTGGGAATATAGAATATAGGGGATATAGAATATGGGGAATATAGAATTTGAGAATATAGAATATAGGGAATATAGAATTTGGGAATATAGAATATTGGGAATATAGAATATAGGGGATATAGAATATGGGGAATATAGAATAAAGGGAATATAGAATATAGGGAATATAGAATATAGGGAATATAGAATATTGGGAATATAGAATATGGGTAAATATAGGGAATATAGAATTTGGGAATATAGAATATAGGGAATATAAAATATAGGGAATATAGAATTTGGGAATATAGAATATAGGGAATATAGAATTTGGGAATATAGAATATTGGGAATATAGAATTTGGGAATATAGAATATTGGGAATATAGAATTTGGGAATATAGAATATGGGGATATAGAATATTGTGAATATAGAATATATTGAATATAGAATATTGGAAGTATAGAATTTGGGAATATAGAATATAGGGAACATAGAATATGGGGAATATAGAATATGGGGAATATAGAATATGGGGAATATAGAATATAGGGAATATAGAATTTGAGAATATAGAATATAGGGAATATAGAATTTGGGAATATAGAATATTGGGAATATAGAATATAGGGGATATAGAATATGGGGAATATAGAATAAAGGGAATATAGAATATAGGGAATATAGAATATTGGGAATATAGAATATAGGGAATATAGAATATGGGTAAATATAGGGAATATAGAATTTGGGAATATAGAATATAGGGAATATAAAATATAGGGAATATAGAATTTGGGAATATAGAATATAGGGAATATAGAATTTGGGAATATAGGGAATATAGGGAATATAGAATTTGGGAATATAGAATATTGGGAATATAGAATTTGGGAATATAGAATATTGGGAATATAGAATTTGGGAATATAGAATATGGGGATATAGAATATTGTGAATATAGAATATTGGAAGTATAGAATTTGGGAATATAGAATATAGGGAACATAGAATATGGGGAATATAGAATATGGGGAATATAGAATATAGGGAATATAGAATATAGGGAATATAGAATATAGGGAATATAGAATTTGGGAATATAGAATATTGGGAATATAGAATATAGGGGATATAGAATATGGGGAATATAGAATATAGGGAATATAGAATATGGGGAATATAGAATAAAGGGAATATAGAATATAGGGAATATAGAATATTGGGAATATAGAATATAGGGAATATAGAATATGGGTAAATATAGGGAATATAGAATTTGGGAATATAGAATATAGGGAATATAAAATATAGGGAATATAGAATTTGGGAATATAGAATATAGGGAATATAGAATTTGGGAATATAGGGAATATAGGGAATATAGAATTTGGGAATATAGAATATTGGGAATATAGAATTTGGGAATATAGAATATTGGGAATATAGAATTTGGGAATATAGAATATGGGGATATAGAATATTGTGAATATAGAATATATTGAATATAGAATATTGGAAGTATAGAATTTGGGAATATAGAATATAGGGAACATAGAATATGGGGAATATAGAATATAGGGAATATAGAATATAGGGAATATAGAATATAGGGAATATAGAATTTGGGAATATAGAATATTGGGAATATAGAATATAGGGGATATAGAATATGGGGAATATAGAATATAGGGAATATAGAATATAGGGAATATAGAATATTGGGAATATAGAATATGGGTAAATATAGGGAATATAGAATTTGGGAATATAGAATATTGGGAATATAAAATATAGGGAATATAGAATTTGGGAATATAGAATATAGGGAATATAGAATTTGGGAATATAGGGAATATAGGGAATATAGAATTTGGGAATATAGAATATTGGGAATATAGAATTTGGGAATATAGAATATAGGGAATATAGAATATTGGGGATATAGAATAATGGGAATATAGAATATTGGGGATATAGAATATGGGGAATATAGGGAATATAGAATTTGGGAATATAGAATATAGGGAATATAGAATATTGGGAATATAGAATATGGGGAATATAGGGAATATAGAATTTGGGAATATAGAATATAGGGAATATAGAATATTGGGAATATAGAATATAGTGCAATGCATGGGGTCTATAACACCATTATGCCATTTGTTTCATCGTGAGCATGTGTAGTTAATTGGAAGCCCTTTGGAATATGGCCTAATTGATACGTAATATATATTCATGGAAGGTTATGATGACAAAGATGTTTATATGAATCCTGGGTCATCTAAGAAATGTAATCCATTTAATCCATTTTAAGGAATTTGAGAGCCCTACTAAGCAGTGAACACAAATAGAGGATTAAGGGTTTGTGTGTGTGTGTGTGTGTGTGTGTGTGTGTGTGTGTGTTATAAAGGACATGAGCTCTCTAATTAGGTCTGAACAAACCGAGAGAAACTGGAGCCATTGGTTTGAAAGGTGCCATTACATTCAATATTCAAAACAGTGTCTAGACTGAAACTGAAGCACATATCCGTGTTCACCTGATCTTTATATCTCAGAACTTCCTCATCAATTTGACCCCTGAGCTGAATTTAAATTCCACCACAGCACAAGTCAGCATTTGGCTATGTCAATATTTGGTTTACACTAGGGCTGGGTAATACGACGATAAACCATTGATACGGTGATGAATTAGGTTAGAATGCACTTTTCTGCAGTATCCTGGTAAATGATTGCTGATTGGACGCAGCTGATTTGATGTTAAGTTGTTCTGATATTGTTAACATTTTTCAGAAATGAATTTTTCCTTCCATTTCAGAGTTATTAATGGAATTATTATTATTATTATTATTATTATTAGTATATATACGACTAGTTGTAAATTTGGCAAACTGTGGCGGTATACAATCAGCTTTAAATGTTCGCTTTTAAATGCAACGCTACTCTTTTACTGGCAGTTTGATAGCAAACCTGCATGTTGTAAAAATATCTTGAAGTATCCTGAGGATATTTTTGTCACGTCACCCATCCCCAGTAGTCTAATAGCACCATTATTCTTATGAATGCTCATATTTCAATGTCACACTCAGGACAATTCAGGATGTAACGTAGAGAGACCTGATTATATATATTCGTTAAAAAGCATTCATAAACGCGGCGTTGACGATGTAAGTGAGGAACTTATAGATTTCAGTATCACAGATCACAGATGCCACCCATCTGGTCACTAACAGGCTACATCTGATTCCAGAGAAACGTACCTTTTTTACTATTAAGTGTTTTGACCTTTATAATTATTGCTGCCACAGCACCATGGGATTGATTATCTAATTAAACCTTAGAATTGAAATAACCAGCAACCTCATTGTACTAAATAACGAATACAGGCTGGTTCTCAAGTCGCGCCCGTTTCGTCTTGGCAAATTAAAAAGCTCGGTAAAAAGACTTTGGGCGAAACAAGCCGAGAGCGATGTTCCCACATTGGTTTGGAAGATGCTGGAAAATGACAAGGAGCAAAGTTCCACATCCTGAAACACGATCTGTCACTGAACAAACAACGCAACTTTAATATTAATATTAGCATACAACGCAATTTAACAGGAAAACGCTTAAAAAAAAATGTCAATCTTTAGATGCATAAAGAGTATGACAGTATGTAGAGTATGACTGAGCATAGCGTGCAGCAGGTCTCTCCAGGCACTTCTATTGTGCGTCTTATTCATTGTGTTTTCAGAGGACCCGCTAATGCAATTACAGATCTTAGACTCGGTGAGGTCTGCAGCTGTAGGAATACTTCGTGTGCATGAAGAAATATATGAAGCAGGCAAGGAAGACCGACTAAAGAATACAACATTACGGAAGTTTATGAATGCACGACATTGTAGCTACTTTGCATCTGTTTATAGTTACATTTAATGTTGCGGAAGGTCTGTGAAACAAGTTAGTTCTTGCTATCGCGTACGTTATAGCAGCTGTAAACAATCGTTCCTTCACCAGCCTTAAACATGTGAACTTTTCTGTCCTGAAGACTTTACCATATCGGAAAACTTTACTTCAGGATACAGCTTTACCGCTGACCGTTGCAAAACACTGACACTGGAGACTCCTTACAAAAATGGATAGTCCTTCAATATAAACACTAACACGTTTAAAAATAAATAAATAAATGATTTCTGAGGACCAGCCGCCGTCCGAGTCCCTGTACCAGTTTTTACTATGGAAACGGTAGTATTAGAACAAGTGCATGAATATATGTCTGTTCCTTAAATAATAAATATGAAACTACCCTCATCATCATTAATGTAATTATACAGTGTGATGATCAGTCGATCGCAGAAACGAATGCAAAATCAGGGAAACTCTGCAACATTCGCAGGAGCTTAACATTTGTCTAAATTACCACAGATTTTCTGCACGTTTGGGCCAATACACCTCATGTGACGTCATCACAATGTGCCATGTGATGTCATCACATGTCACATCCTCTTCGATTCACCTGTATCGAACATGAGTACCGCTAAAAGTTCTCATTTACCAACAAACATCAATTTTGTGCAACTGCAATTTCGCCAATTCAAAAACTCTGCAAGTAGCATCGCAAATTTTTGGGGAGAAAAAAAAAAAAAAAAGCCAAAGCAAAATCAAGAATTTTTGGCCACAACAATCACAAAAAAAAAAAAAAAAAACTCTACGGAATCCTGTTCGGACAGTCCTTGTAAAGCGTACTCAAAACCAGAGCTAGAACATGGACCACAGCCTTCGACCCTGTACGACACTCAGGGACCGAGGAGGAGGAAGGACAGGAGGGGGCTAATAAAAACATCTACATTCAAGTAAGAGAAAGAGCTCCAAGAAAGAACGAGTGTTTACCAGCACTGCCACGTCAGCTGGCCACGAGGCCCGAGGGCAAAGCTGAGGGAACAGAGGTGGAAACAATAGACAAGATGCTTTTGTTGGAATTGGGCCAGTTAAAAAAACAAACAACAACAACAACAACAAAAAAAACGAAAAGTGCTTCAGAGGCTGTGCTGTTTAAAGCAAAAATCAGTCAATAAATTTAAAGAAAGACACTTTAACGATGCGTTTGTGGGAATCGGATCGATATTAAGCAAGTAGGTAAGTAGGCCTTGAAATACATCAGGATTAAGGAGAAAAGTTTCCTAGAGTAATATACTGTACATGAGCTCTTTTTTTTTTTCCCTTGAATTTTTTAAAAAATTTCTTTTAAGTGCTAAAGAGCAGGAATGCCCAGTAGACCCCTCGGTTTTTTCACTCGCGAATGAAATCAGGCTGAGACGAGGTGAGACTTCACATTTAACAGGTGACTGTCCCGAGTCTGTCAGCGGCAGAGAAACACACGTGTGGTGTAAGCTGACGATTTACACATCGCAGTACGCCACACGCAGAGTGTTATTTTAACTTTCTCTAAAGTCTCTGGCTGAGTGGCACGCAGGTCTTCGTGCAGAGTATTCGAGTGGAAAGATGAGAAGTGAGGAATATTTTTATCTCCCCACCGTCTAGCCAGTCGCTTATTTATTTAGAACAATAGGGATGTCGGAGCGCCTGTTTTTATTTTTTTTTTCTTGTGAAATCAGTCCAGGTCTTGCAATATGAAATTCAGACATGCTATGGGAAAAACCTGCAGGACTTCTACTGCCTGCATACTATGTGTGTGTGTGTGTATTGTATTCTCTGCTTTGTAATAGACACACACACAACTTCACCAATGTAAATTTTAAATGGCTTTTTTATGTTTAGTTGTCACAAAAAAAAGGTTAAAGTTTTAAAGAAATATTTTAGCCAGAACCAGGGTTATTATAGTTTTAAAAATATTGCTAGTTTTTATTTTTATTTCTTTCCGTATTATGGTTTTCAATCCCAGTTAGTTTTAATGGCGCGTGAATAGTTTCGCTTTCATTTTTAATCTTTCGAAAATCATCACTCTTAGTTTGTATGTAGTTTTGGCATCGTTTTAGTTTTAAACCTCATGGTAAAAGCTTGATATTTGTAAACGTGTTTTTGATAAAGATGGAATAAATAACCAAAAGACGAGATGATCTAATACGTAAACAAGCTACAGAAATCACTCAGTGTTGAATTTCGCTGTTTTGACATTTAGTACAGCTGAAAAAAAAACGATTAAACGTGCGGTATTAAACATGCACTGTACGACCTCTGTTCTTAAGTCAGACCGCCCAGCATTTAAAATACAAAAGTTTTATTCGCTGAGATTTTATTTCGTTTTCATTCGTGTTGCAGGTGGACGTTATGGTTGCCGTTTAGTTTTTGTTTATTTTACGTAAACTCATTTTTTTTTTTTTAAATTTTATTTCAGGTGACGAAAGTTTTTTTTTCAGTTAAAAAAAGTTGTTGTTGTTTTTTTTTTTTACTAGTAGTTTTAGTTTTCGTGATAGTTTTCATTAATGATAAAAACCTTGGCCAGAAACAAACCAGCTTTAGTAGATTAGCAAATAATCTTTGCTTTGTGACGGCGCTATGATGCTAATGTAGCTAAAAGTCACGGGGAAGTTTGGAGCTTCCGGTTTAGCATCATGTGAAATAAATCTTTATTTTAAAACTTGTATATACAATTGATTCAGTGAAGTTAAAAAAAACCAAAAAAAAAACAATATATATTTTCTATATACTTCACGAGTATACACTGCCAGTCCAGGTACAAAACTTAAGGTGTACATTTCAGACACCAAATTCATTTTCAAATTCATTTTTATGAACACTTCAGCAGCATGATACTGGCCATGTTAATGCATAACAGCAAAGAGGAACTTTGTGAGACAATGCTATAATTCATCATCAAACACCCTACCTATCCCTATCCCCCCAACCCATGTGGGTTATTTCCACTGATCTGCAAGTTACTGTCGCTACATAATGCTACTCCTAAGCTTAACCTTAAGACCAAAAGGAAAAGTCTTTATTTTTTAAGGAAATTATAACTATGGCCACACACGCACACACACACACACACACACACACACTATATTGACATCGTTCACAACACATCATTAAAGAGAAGCTAAAGGGAACTTGTTTTTGAATAGATGATGCCAAAGGTAGAGAAGTTATGCAAATCTTCTAAAGAGCCGGACAGTGATGCGTTACATGCCAAACCGCCGACTTGGACGTTATGTAAAAAAAACATTACGGCATCTATGTTAACTATTACAGCTGCTGAATTCCCTTAAAACATGCATTCAAAAAGTAATGATGAAAAATGGAAATAAATTTACATTTGAATATGAATGAGCCTATAGTTTTATATGTAACAGATATAACAACCATTAGCATAAACAGCAGAAGGTGAAATTGTATTTAGATTTTTTTTTGAAGCAAATCACAGGAATAAAAACATTATTTTATGATGTTTATAAACTTCAAATTTCATTTTTATTCTTTCACTCACAAAAAGGTTAGTGATATTTAGGCAAATTTGACATTTTCCCCTATAGTTCAGAATCCTAAATCGAATCATATTCACTGTATATGGTCACTGCATAAGGTATAACGTAATAAAGCGTACTTAAATCACTTTTTGCAAGTGAACTAACTATTCAGATATATCCACAGAAACAACTGACTTATTATTGCATGTTTGTTACTTTACGTAATTCGAGAATGTGAAAAATACAGTATGATAAAAATGTATTCCAGAAATAACACATGGGTCATTTGGTGAAAAGGTTTAGAAAACACGTTTCTGTAGACTTAGAAGTATGAGCTTATGCCAGCAACAATTTTTCACCTTGCATCTTTCTATGTTGGTTGCTTGTGGGATGTTTTTGTACTGTCAGTTGCCATGGTTTCATCGGTACTGCCAAGCTACAGTAGTGCGATATCTGCACAAGCTACAGAACATATACAAAGCTACCCATTTGACCACAATCAGACGTCTTCCCACTAAAAATAAACATTCTGATGGAAACTGTTTGTTCAGTTCAATTGGGTTTTATTAACGAAGCACTTTTATCAATAGACGTTGTCACAAAGTTGTACGAAATACATCTGTGTACTATATCGCTGTCTAGAGTCAGAATGAAGCAAACGTTTTTGCGTTTTAGGATTTCTGCCACCTATCTGACAGACCTAAATGTACTAAAATACAATGACAAAAACACAGATGCTGTTGTTTTGAGTAAACCAAACACGTAGCAGTAGAGAGAGTTTCTCTGATTGACTCAGGAACTGAGAGATGGAATGGATATATGGAACAAAATTTTTTTTAATTTCACCGTCGTTTGGGGGAAAAAAAAAACATACCACCTTCCTTTACTCCTACTGGTCGCCAGATTGCTTTGTTTCTCATTTGTATAAAATGTAAGTTTTTTTTTTTCCATTTTGTCTACTGTTGCCCAAAATTACTAGCTCTCATTCAAAATGACTGACGAATGTGGATTTAACTTTTTTATATGTTTACTTTTATAAAGAAAAAATGTAACAATATTCAACTGGTAAAATTTTTACTGATGCCTCAGATATATATGATAACTAATTTTGTAGCAGTATTTTTATGATTTTCTCACTTCAGACTTAGTTCATGACTGAGATTCCTCTTCAATGGTTTGCATTACAGTATCTGATTTTAATTGCACACTTGTTCTCCTTAACCGCCGAGCCTGTGTAAAGGTTTATTGACATCATGAGGAACCTGTACTGTAGGGTCTGCATTCTTGCATCAGGAGTCATCTCATAGCTGTGGTGAAGCTAGTCATTAATATACCTGAGGAATTTACGACACGCGTGATGCGACGTGCAACCGAACGAACTGAACAAACCACCTCGTAACGTTTCTGCGTTCAGAACCTTCCCTGCTTTTTTTGTATGAAAAGGAAACGAATTGCTGTATGAATAAAATTTAAGCACTCTGAATGTCTCTCGAGACCAAATTCAGGCCCACAGAAAAGTAATTAAAGCGGCCGATTAAAAAAAAAAAAAAGAAAAAGAAAAAAAAAAGGAGCCCACAGTGCTGGACTGCCAGAGTGAATTGCTTTCCAGGAAGCTTTCCATATCCAATCAGAAGTTGGCTAGAACTCTACACCTTTCCCCTTTCTTTTTTAGTCTCTAAAAGCTCGGTAATAGCTCTGGAAACTGATGAATCCTGCACCCGCACATAAGCCATGGCTTTATTTTTCCTCAGCACTCTTAAAGCACAGAGCTCCCGAATAAAGCTCAGCCTTCATGCCGAAATATTTACGAGAGGGTATGGATGGCGAGGGTGCACCTTCATCGGCAGTCTTTAATATCCCCGGAACAATGAAGAGCAGTGTTAGTAGGAGACGGTGGATCGGAGAGGGAGAGGGGTGATTTCTCTGCGCCGGAGATCTCAGAGAGGCACAGCTTTATTTATACAGGATGTCTGAATCGACCGCGCTGCTGTGTTATGTTTCGTTAAACGTCTGACGTGATAGGAATGATTATGCAGCCGCGGCATCAGCAGCAGCCAGACGGAGAGGCCTGAATTCAGGACGGACTACAGTTTCTCTATCTTTTTCTCTTCACTTTCTCGTTCTCTCAATTTCTGTTATGCAAGCCGGTCTCCTGTGGTTTCCTTCTTTTCTCCGACTCGCTCTTTGTAGTGTCCAGACTCAAGATAAGAGCTCCGCTGCTTCATTTATCTCTCTTCGTATTGGCAGATACAGAGCAGCAGCTATCAGATGGAGTTAATAAAACGGCATAATTACAGATGGAAGCCCGGTTGCACAACAATTCATGTACAGTGTGTACAGTATTCAGCTCTTTTTCACTTATCCATCATGATGCTGATGTTTTTCATCCAGTAAAATAAAGGATCGCTTTGTTATGGAAGTACGCCACGGCACGACTGTTGAATTCTGGATTCTGATTAGTCAGGAGGTGGCGATTAATGTTCTGAAAGAGCAGATCTGATAGTAGTGCCAGTACCGACACTCCAAATAAACGCAGTTAAACACTGTTGATATGGGCACGCTGTTTATTTTGCAATTACGGAAGGCGTCTCCAGTGTCAGGGTTTGTAACCGTCAGGACTACAGCTGGAACTTTAGGCTTTCTGTGCAGTTGCCTTGTCCTCAGTAACACGACAAGCTGCATTTTTTTGTTTTATTCATTATTTTAAGAGAGAGAAACAGAGCAATAGGTGAGGGAACCAGTCTTTATAGCTGCTATAGCATAAGTGCTAACTGGGACTAATTTATTTTGTGCTTTTATAGGAAGTACAAATGCGGGGTGGGAACTACCTTATATTGGGTGCCATATTTGATAGTGCAATAGATATCACAGTACATATTAGTTTTACCATAAAGTTTTATATAAAAGTTTTAGGCTTCATATTTTGTTTTTTAGTACAAACTTTGTTATATATATTTTTATTTGATGACCTCTACATTATCGAGTCAGTACAAAAAAAAAAAAAAAACATTTTACATTCCCAAACATTAGTTTTCCAGCACAGAATTAAATGTTACAGAAAAATGCTTGTATGTCAGTAAAGAAAGCAGTGTATGAAGTGGTAAGAGAGACTTTTTAGAAAGAAAACACAACGAAGGCTGCTGGGTTTCGCTGCAAAAATAAGAAGCGAGTGCGACAGTCAAAGTCTCCAGAAGAACCGTGGCTGGTTCTGCAACATGCTCAATAACCCTTACAGCTCATTTCCTTATAAAACTGCACTAATTCTACCTGAGACTATTTTTATTTTATTTTATTTTTTTGCACACCAAATATTGACTTTGTTTCATTTTTTAAAAATGTAGAAACATTTAATTTCATTATTTCTGAAGGCATCTTTGCTCTACAGCATTTCTTTGCATGTGTCTAAAACTTTCATACACACACACACACACACACACATGCAGTATATATATATATATATACACACAATATATAGTCCCCCATCTTGTGCTTAGTAATACTGACATTTGCTTGAATTGCCCCCAAAAACACAAATATACTGTATATAACACCAAGCTAACTAAGAAAGTGACATTTATAACGCTACACTAATGCATCTCACTTTAAAATATACAGTGTTATACAGAGAGCTGTGTGCCGAGTCCAGGTCTAGTGAACAGCTCCGTTCTTCGGCACGACCATCACCTGGAAATCTCTTACCCAAAGTGACAAGGCCGGCTAGCGAAAGGGCAGCGCCTGCGAGAGCTGCCGCAAATATTTCTCCTTATTAAAAATACATGCGTGGGTCGTGGTCGGTAAAGGAGGCTCACCTGAGTGAACGCTGCGCTTGCTGGTTTTTATTTAAACCATTTCAGCTGTGTAAAAATGCACATAAATATGCGAGAGATGGAGAGCTCGATAGAAAGAGAGAGCGAGAGAGAGAGAGAGAGAGAGGGCGAGTCGAGTGTGTGCGAGAGAACATTCCTGGAAAGCATCCTGAATCTGGCTTAGACACATGGCATACACATGTGCCGCGGGGGTGTGACGCAGCGTGCGGACGCTGTGCCCGTTCTCCGGGTGGAGTCGGTGCCCGCTGAACTCGCCGCACTGGGTGGCATGGCCTCTCTCGGAGCCTTTGATGGGTGACCGAATTGAGTCATTCAGCTCCGCTTTCCATTTTTATGACATCTAAGACCCTGTGTATGGTGTAATCATACGCCTGCTTTGATATTACGTTATTTTTCAAAGCAAATTGAGGAGTGATTTATAACAGGCCCGGGTGATGGGCTTTAATATGAAACAGCTGTCAGTCAGTGTATTAAATATCACCTTTTTATATTCCCCTCGCGAAATATTCCTTTCTGATTAAATCTGACGACCTGAAGCTCCGAAGTATATTTGGGTCAGCAGGCTCGCGGTTACACCGTGTTCTATTTTCAGCTTTTCAGATCGCGTTGTTTGGTGTGTCTGTGCGGACGCCTTGGACAGGTGAGGCATTGTTCCTCAATAACCGCCATATGGTCCAGTAATCCTCTAACGTGCACACACCAAATTTGAAAAAGGTCATGAGACAAGGACGCTGATAGTCCTAGGAGATGTACGTACGTTCATTTGTGTGTGCCTGTGTACTCGTGCTCAGCCGGTGTTCTTTTACATTTTGTACCGAATCTCCGAGCTTTATTTCATGTCCACCTGACCTTCTCTACGGCCGGCGCATCGTCGCACATCGGGTCTTTCTAATAAAATCGGTATAGACCGTTCTGTAAACATCCGTAGCGTAAAAAATAACCTTATTTCAATGCTTTATTTCAACTTCGATGGCAAATATGGCACAAATGTTCTATACTCCAGCACTTAGTCATAAATAAATCCATTTCGGTTGAATGGCTATACGTTTCAAAGTATAATTAATGGATGGGATCAAACCCACAGAGTCGAAATGACGTGAAAAGTTCAAAAGTGCTCGATTCCCATGGGTTGCCAGATTGCCAATCTGGTAACGCTGCTTGTGCCAGTGCTCGTGTATTTGATGTACGTCGCATAAGCGTGAGTCGTAATATAGCGGAGAATATAATTATCCACTGAGAATTCAAATAGTGAGCGATGATACGAGACATGGCTAACAAGAGTCTGAAAGAATGAAGAAAACGAGGAGGAAAAAAGACAGAGCAGTGAAGATTGATTGATTGATTGATTGATTGATTGATTGATTTGTCTATCATTAAACACAAATTGTGACCTTATTAGTTTCACGTCACCATACTGTACTGTATGTCCTGGCTAAATAGGAAAGTTGGAGCGTTCAGGTTCAAACCCTAGCTTAAGAGATCTGCACTAGTGCTGGATTTAGATGTTTAGAGATGTTTGTTATGGACAAAATTGATTATAGGCAAAATCTCCTAAAGATTACATGGATGTAAAAGAGAACGAAAGATCATTTCATTGTGAAATTATTTCGGCTAATACTGCAAACATTTTTCAATTTTAGAAATGCTTATTTATTACCACGCTGCCAAATTTGTTCCCCGAATACATAGTTAATGATCGAGTGGCTTGCCGTTCTCGATCCTGATTGGTCAGAAGGTGTTGGTTACTTTGCAACAGCAGTAATTCTGACAGTAATAGCTGATAACTGTTGATATGCTCATTCTAATACGGCGGTGACTGTACTCATTCTAATACAGTGGTGAAAGGCTCTGGGTGACTGATCAGAAGGTCAGGAGGTCAAGCCCCAGCACTGCCAGGCTACCACTGTTGGGCCCTTGGGCAAATCCTTTAACCCTCAGTTGCTCAGTTGTAAGTCGCTCTGGATAAGGGCATTTGCCAAAAATATCTTAAATGTAATACGCCATTTTTATAATCAGGTTTTTGTGATTGTTTTTTTTTTTTATTCAAAATTTGTGATGCAACTTGCGGAGATTGTTTGTGCTTTTGTCGTCCCCCCCCCCCCCGGAAAACTACTTGACTTGGCGAAATCGCACGAAATTGTTTTGCACAAATTGTTTTGATGTTTGTTGGTAAACGAGACCTTTCAGCTGTACTCGTTTTCGACGCACGGGAATCAAAGAGAGATTTGGTCGAACGCGAGTTGCGATGATGTCACATGACACGTCTGCGTGACACGTTTTTTTTTTTTTTTGAAAATCTGCGGGGTTTTTTTTTTTTTTGGAAAAATCGCAAGCTCCTACGAATATTTGCGGAGTTTGCTGGATTTTGCGTATATTTCTGCGATCGCGAAATCCTGGAGGGACTGATTAACATAGACACGTAAACCGATCGAAAAACATGTGTGATTGTTGGTTACGGTGACGTTTTCGCTGCGTGTTTATCATTTACCGAAGGAGTCTCCGGCGTCAGCTCTTTTCTGTCTCAGTATCAGTACGGCAGGATTCCGCTGCTAATTAGTGACGTCATAGCGATTATCCAGCAAACAGATCTAGATCTTCGTCCTCGGGTGTGGATGTGTTGTAGACGCTGATTACGTTTACATGCGCGTCGATATTCCGATATTAATCGGAATTTGAAAATTTTCCAATCACGTGAACGCCGCAATCTGATTGCCCGATTCAGATTAAAAGAATATTCTGATTCCCCAAATCCTGTTTCCCACCCCTGGAATATAATGGGAAATTTGTTACATGTAAAGACATATGTTACATATGCGCATGCCATAAATCCACAAGGAATTATGGGTAGAAACGTCAGCATCTTGAATCTCCCGGGAAATAACAGCGGGAAAGGAAAAGCTCATGTGTAGACAGGCATATTTAAAACAACCATGTATACAGGAATATTCCCATGCCTGTACGCATATAAACATCGTATTGGGAATACGGCTGCAACCCGAATACAGACTTTAAATGGAATTCGATGTGCATGTAAACATAGTAACCGAGAGCTCAGCCCTGTTTAACGTGTCTGGTAACCAAACCTCGTACTTCCTATCTGATGGAGACAGGTGGTTATCCGAGCTGCTGCTTTTAACCTGAGTTTAACCTCTTGACCCGCGAGTGAATTTAAACGCCGGTTCTTTTTCTTCACCTCTGGCGAACACATACATGGCGGATACACTTGTGCACGAATTCACGTTCGTCACACAAGTGTATCGTTTTACCCTCTCATGTGCCGTGCACGTCTTAGTTTTCCACATGACGCATTTATTTTCACGTACAGTCTGTGTCATGTTGTTTCGTTTCATTTATTGTATCACTTTCTTACATAATTCATGTGTGTGGCATGTGGTTATATTTTTCACACGGGATTATTTCCTCATATAGGTCATGTGGTTCACATGTAGGTCATGTGGTTTTATTTTTTATTTTCATTTGATTTGACACTTTAAAATGTTTATATATATATAAACATATATGTATAATATATAATTATATAATTATAATATTAAATATATATATAATCGTGATTTAATCACAAGTTCTCACATTATTATTTCACATGCAGGTCATGTGGTTTTATTTTTTATTTTCATTTGATTTGACACTTTAAAATGTTTATATATATATATATATATATATATATATAATATATATATATATATATATATATGTAATCACAAGTTCTCACATTATTATTTCACATGCAGGTCATGTGGTTTTATTTTTTATTTTCATTTGATTTGACACTTTAAAATGTTTATATATATATATATATATATATATATATATATAATATATATATATATATATATATATATGTAATCACAAGTTCTCACATTATTATTTCACATGCAGGTCATGTGGTTTTATTTTTCACCATGCACATGACTCGTTTGCTTTCACATGCGAATTTGCTCAACCCCAATATCAGCTTTTTCATTTCTCATATGTAGGTCATTTGGTTCTATTCCTTCGCGTGATCACGTGCTTTTCGCGTTCATGTTTTTCACATGATCGCATTACTCACATCGACCAAAATGTGTGTGTGTAAATGTAACGACATACGACCGCTAATTTATAAGAACTGTGTTAGATGTTAGCAATATTTTTTTAAAGTGTGTACATTGAGAAGGGTCCTAGGGTCGGTCGGGTTCCTAGACTCGGTTTCTTTCTCTCGGAGAGAGAGAGAGAGAGAGAGAGAGAGAGAGAGAGAGAGAGAGTCAGCAAGTGGCCTTGTACAAGAGTGTTGAAGAGGGGCATGTGCTGTGATATTTTATCGCTACATGTCAAATAAAGCCCGAGTGAAAACCAAACACGGACCTGCGGATCACGTGCTGAGGTTACTGGATGAGAAAGAAGCGCTTGGCTCCTATCCAGCCGAGCGCTCCGTCTTTCTCTCCGTGTGTGTGTGTGTGTGTGTGTGTTTTGGAAAAGGGGTATGCTGTTTCTTGTGGTTGTGGTTTCATACCCTCTGACTTTTGCAAGCCACTCAGTCATTAACTATATATTCGGTAAGCAAACTTGGCAGAGTGGTTTGGCACAGGCAGCGTAAGGAGCAGCGCTATAGGAATATATTCCACACTGTCACACAGTTACACGAGATGCTTCAGTCACACTTGATACTAATTCCTCCTAACTAAAAAAAAAAAAAAGAAGAGATTTGAAAGAAGTGAAGAATCTGTGGCCTTGCTTCTCTTTACGTCTGACAGCACTTTATACCCTAGCCCTATTGAGTTCTCGATTCTGATTGGTCAAATAATAATAACAATAATAATAAGCTATTTATTGAACAAAGGCATTTATTACAGTCATTGTTACACTGATGGAAGGAGTCTCCAGTGTGAAAGCCTTGTCACAGTTTCTTTGACTCTGACATGAAAAGAGAGGCTCGTAAAGGAATGACTTAACTAGCTTCGACATCGTTAAATGTAACTACAAACGTAAAAAAAAAAAAGAAAGTAGAACGTTTCGTTCTTTATTATACGTTAAAAATGGTAACTGTCAGTAAATCGTTGTGGTCTAAGAGGAAGGTTTTGTTGCGATTTTTCAGAAGTCAGTCGCTTAGTGGTTGGTGCGTTTGCGCCACACCTCCAGGGTCGGGGGTTTGATTCCCGCCTCCACCCTGTGTGTGCGGAGTTTGCATGCTCTCCCCGTGCTCCAGGGGGTTTCCTCCGGGTACTCCGGTTTCCACGTCCAGTTCAAAGACATGCACTGTAGGCTGATTGGCATCTCTAAATTGTCAGTAGTGTGAGTGTGTGTGCCCTGCGATGGTTTACCACCCCATCCAGGGTGTCCACTACCTTCCTATCCCACAGTTCCCTGGGTTAGACTCCAGGCTCCTCATGATCCTGTGGAGAATAAGCGGTACAGAAAACGAATGGATGTAGTGACATTGTGTAAAAAAAAAAAATAAATAAAAAAACCTGATTGGTGTGCTTCTACTGTTCTACTTCATTTATTTCAAAGCCACTTATCAATTACCCAGCATTCAGTAGTTAAGGAGCCTAGCTAAGTAGTTTCTGTAGCACACACCACAGGATTTACTCAATAACCACATTCCTCGACTGATCCTGAGGGACCCACATGTTTTGGTCTGAGATGCTCACACTCTGTGGTTTGGGGGTGGAAAAAAAAGAAGAAGAGATTAAATGCAGCTGAATATCAAGACCCGGTTTGAATCCTATTGTTTATTGTTCTATAGGATTCAAATACATCCTAACCACGAAGATTTACTGTAGAAAACCGGCAGCAGTTTAATTCATTAGCTGCATAAAGAGGTCACTGAGTGCATAAAAACAAACTGGATCTCAAGCACAGATTAAGCCGGTTTTTTCCCCCCACACATCTCCTTTTATTTGTGTTGACCCGAGCGATTATCAGAAATCTGTAGCAGTCCGGGCCTCTGCTGTTTATACATGATATATAGTTGACTTCCTGTCTGGGCAGGAAGTTCAGCTTGATCGTTGTTTAAAAACAGTAGCGAGTGCTGACTTCCTGGGCTGACAGGACTGGCCTGGCTCTGCATGATCCTCCCCCCAGATAATCCCTCACTCTTTGGGGATTTGTTTTTCCTGTTTGTCCTTGCTGGGATAATGCGGGCGTGGAGGTCACCTGCAAATCAGAGCCGTGTCGTTCGCACAGTGCAGGTAAACGAAGACGGAGGAGGAGCGAGGGACGAGGTGAACGCTGGGTCACGGGTTTGCCAAAAGCAGGGGATTTGTGGCTTTAATGAAGCAGCTTTCTGTGCTTTGAGGCTGCACTGTTTGGATCTTTGGGTTTGCCGCTAACCCAGATTAGTGTAAATAGTGAGGCGTATTACGGCAAAGGTGCTGAATACACAGGGCGGCTCTGTGTAGCGCTAGCATTGGGCCGCCACGGGGGGCACTTACGGTTTGTTCTCAAAAGGCCTTGCTGTTTCCAAGAAACAGTGATTAGGTTTTAGCACTGGGGAATGTTGGTGATTTTTGCATTCAGCACAGACGGCTTGAGCTAGCTAGTGGGTGGGAATTAGCAAATGAAGAAATTGGGAGAAAATGGGGCGAAAAAACAAAAAAAGGTGTCTAGGATATTACACGGACACAGCATTATCTAGTCTCATACTGTATGAGGAAAACAGAAGCTTTTCTTCACCGATCTTGCTCAGTGCGTCCGCCATTTTCCTCTACGTGCAAATTCCTGTCAGTAGATCGTGAAGACGGTCCTGTTTCTCATCCCAGATTTCGTCCTCATGTCGTATCAGAGAGTTTTTCCTCGCAGCTATCACCTCAAGAAAGTCCTGATCGTGATCTTACTAAAGCTGTCGATTTTTACCGAAAGGAATTGTAGCCATTCAAAAAAGTAATCCCGGTTATTTACTCAGTTATTGGACAAACTGTTTGAATTTTGCATCATAAGGTTATAAAAGCTAAAAATGTCCATTTTGTAGCGAATCGGGACCGAATCGGGACCGGAATCGGGACCGGAATCCCGAAGTTAGTTCGTGCGAAGAATTCATGAGGAGGTACGACGTACGGTAATTAAACTGCACGTCGTGAAATGGAGTCTTCTCAGATGAATCCTCTCATTAGTCCTTATGGTAAAAAGTTCGGTGAATGCATTTGTCTTGAGGTATAGAGTACTGCATCATCACGAGACTTGGACTTTTCGCCCATTTTACACTAAGACTGACTTCGGTCTTCACAGGATGCTTCAGTTTTGATCTGGCATCTTCTGAAATGTAAACCTTCATCCCCCGCACATCCTGTTGCAGCTATCAGCTCACTGAATTTCCAGGAAGTACAGTATGCCCTATAGCATACATGAGCTTTGCACCAAAAAATAAAAAAAAACAACCAAAAGAAAAGATCTATATATATATATATATATATATATATATATATATATATATATATATATATATATATGTATATTCTTGAGAGAAAAACAGATTCTCCTGCAGGTTACCTTCATTTACCTTCATGTTTTTTTTGCGTGTGTGCTTTTGTGGCTGTGGTTAATTAAGATGCCTGGTTTGTCATAGTTAACAAATTCATGCACAAATAGCACAGAGTCAGACCGGAAAATCAGCGATGAACGCAAGAGATTATTATCGCTTATTAAAAGAAAGGAAGTAAACTCTAAAGTACACAGGAGAACAGAAAACACCTGGGTTCACTCTTGATGACCTAAATACCATGAAGATTAAGGTGTTTCGGCGTTGCATTGTTTCGCTTTAATTCTGATGATTCAGAGTACAATCGATTGTTCTAATGGGGAAAATACAGATAAACGTCGTTCCATGCCGCGCAACGGATGTAACGCACACGCGGATTTTAGCTGTAGCCGATTGGCCGCCCTTGTCCCTGGTTATGCTTTTATGACAGGACATAATAATAATCCATACAGCGTTCTACGCGATACGACGAACGAAACAGATTTTCAAACAGATCATTTGTTGTCGTTCGTGTGTATGAAATGAAAACACACGGGTGTGTGCTGTTACGGTAAAACAATCAACAACCGTTACTGTTAGCGTGTTACCATGTCACCGAGTACAATTCTTTTTGTAACAGCACACCTGTTAAGTGTTTTATTCCATCTTATGTAACAGCAATCTGTCAACGATTCAAATTTTGAATTTATTTAAAAAAAAACAAACAAACAAACAAACAAAAACACGACATGTCGTACGTTTACGTTTCCCGTACTGTTCGTAGTTACACGTGTAACGTTGTGGGATGTCTGCGAGACATGTTACGTCCTGTTATCACGTACGTTCTCGCAGCTATAAATACTCAAAGACCATCGATCGTGTTAACGAGAAACCAGGACGCGCAAAAACTCCTCCGTCCCGAAGACTTCCCCGTGGCGGAACGCATTACAAGACGGACAGTGACGCCGGAGACTCCTTCCGTAAATGTTAGACGAACAGCGTCACAATATCAACGACGATATTTCTTTGTCGGTAAATACCAGCGTTTCTCGTAATTTTTTTCTTCTTTTCACGTGTACCATCCATCGTCCAAGTCTCTCTGAAGTAGCCGTGAATATACATAGGAACGATAACGTGTCGAAACGAGCGCGTTGTCATGATAAACGTGGGATTTAAATTAGAATCAAGAAGGAAACAGTAATACTGTGGCGTACATATACATCTTGTACGTTTTTGCTTCAGCTACTATATAGCCACTGCCAAGCTGCCACTGTTGGGCCCTTAAGCAAGGCCCTTTAACTCTCTCTCCTCCAGGGGGCGCTGTATCATAGCCGACCCTGCGCTCTGACCCCAGCTTTCTAACATGCTGGGGTATACGAAGAAAAGAATTTCACTGTGCTGTAATGATCAATAAAGACTCATTATCATTACATTACATTTCACTCCTGTATTTAAAACTTTACTACACGTTCTTGTATTAAAAACGATTTGAATGTTAGAACCTCAGCTGATTGATATCACTGACTAATAACAACCAGCTACGACTGAGATAAGGTGCGCATTGTCCTAATCGAACGGGATCAAATATGAAGAAGCGTCACAAGCCGACGCCGGAGGTCGTGTTATCCTCGTCGACGCTAGCGTCCGTCGTGAAAACGAGAGCTGCGTAAACCCTTACGCTGTCTTCATAAGCGCAAGTCAGATATGTTGTTTATGCGGCGTGAAGCTCAGTCAGTTAACTACATTCTGTCAGTCAGGCTTTTACCACAGTTCCTGAAGTGCTATATTTCAGCTCCGATCTCAGATCCAGCATCTAGCCCAGGCGAAGAGCGATGGGACCAGTCTGTCTGGTTCCTTTTCTTCTTTCTTTCTCTGCATGCAGAGGTGTGTGCAGGTGGGATGCAGGTGAGAGGAGATGTGTGAAGGTGATAGAGTGAAGTGTGTGGTTTTTTTTTTATTATTATTATTTTTTTTTTTTAAAAGTTTTGCTGTTTTTTTCTATACCTCCAGGCCCTTCTTCTTCCCCCTCCGAACATGTCTCACTGTTTTGGCTCGGTGCCTTGCAGAGAAGAATAGAAGTATGAAATGTGTGAAAGACTCAGGTGGAGTCTGTAGGTACAAAGTCACGAGAAGTGAAGTAGTGAAAAGATCGATAAACGTAGGCTTAGTGGAAGCTTAACTTTTTGTTTGTTGGGATAAATGCTCTAGATTTTTTTTTTTTGAAGTTTATGGCTAAACAGCAGGGATTTAAGTAAATAGCAACAGAATACACCACGGTGTGTGGATAGAGTCACTGTAATAACGTGATATGTTTTGTTTTCTTTCATGCGTGCGCAGCACCGGGCTTGTTCGTGTATATCACGAACATGTACGTAACCTGCTATTTTGAAGTCATGTGCTCATATTTTTCTGCATGGAACCGTAACTAATCATGAGCTTTTATGGAAAGCCAGTTTTTAAAAAATGTAATATAATGCGACCGGATGTCTCAATAAGTCCTTTAAACGTCACACACGGCACCTTTAATGTTATGTAAGTGTGCTTAAATGAGCCTGAGCGAACTTCTTAAGTGTAGCGTTATAAGTGCGCAGACAATTATCATATCGGCTTTGCGAAGGCTGACAGAAAGCGCTAAGTGGCCGAGAATCCTGAACTAATCAGAGGAAAATGGCTCCCTGGTCAGCTGTAGAGACAGACACTCGGTGAAGCCGGTGAAATAGCGGCCACCTTTTCCCTCAGAAGTGGCCTCTTCGGTATGAAGTATTTATATAACATTCGTCTTGGAATGCAGCGAAAGCTGAAGGTAGATTAGGTAAAACAAACACGGAAGCAGACAAAACGACTTACACAGCCGCAGCGAGGCGACGTAAACGTTATGACTGCACCTCACACACTCGGAATGGCCTGCAGCACAGAATTGTGGGTAACCCCTAAATTCCTCTCTCCGTAGCTCCGACAGTGAAACGGCTGAGCTGAAACGAACTGAAGTGTGCAGAACCGACAGCATGTCCCTGGAATTATAAAAGTGTATTATACGCCTGCAGACCAATTATGAAACAGCTGTTGAAGAGACGGCGATGCTGAATAGGTTACAGAACCGAGTCCTCGTTTTGATAGGCTCTTCAAAACAGTCTCCGTGCGCTTAGTGTAAAAAAAAAAAAAATGAAACGAGTGCTTATAAAGAAGAGACGTTTTATATAACGTATGAGAAGTCATACGGAGTCGCCTGACTCAGCGTGTCTTTCCACTAGTCCGTGAGTATGTACGTTAAAGAAGCGCTTGAGTATTACACTTCTGCTCGAACAGGACTTCATAGCGCAGTGCTACGGAATGCTGGATTCTGATTGGTCAGGAGCCTGTGAATCTGTCGATTCATTTTCTTTTATTTAGCGTTTGTGGAAGGAGTCTCCAGCGTCAGACCTTTCTAACAGCCGGTAAGTTTCTCGAGACGGTTAGAGAGAGGTTTGGAGTTTCTCGTGACAATAAGGAGATACGATGAGATATATCTATGAAGTTTGGTTGCGTTGAAATGTTTTTGTGTGCTTCAAGAAAGACGGGGGGGGGGAAAAAAGAGAGGCTCTTGAGACGACTGTTTATAGCTACTATAACGTATGTGATGACAGGAGCTTGTTTCACAGACGTTCCAGACGTTAAACGTAGCTACAAACGGATAAAAAGTACGAATCTGTTTAATCTAAAAAAAGTCATCAGTGGTGAATTGCTGCGTTATAAGAGGACACTTCAGGACGTGTTCTTATAGTTCTTACTCGACTCCGATGTTTATACACGCATGTACCACATACAATGGGAATTATATTGTGAAATTTCAAAGCAGTTTATATTTTCTGGCCCTGAGCTTAGCCCCACCCCAAGCCAGAGCATATCTCCTCAACTTGGCGCCAACTAAGACTCCATATAGTTTCAGCAGAGGAGTTGCACATGGTCCGGAGACGGAAAAGGAAAACCTGCCAGTGTTTTTATTCCGATTTCATGCAGAGAGTGCTAAAAAAAAATAAATAAATAAATTAAAAAAATGACAAACCGTCCCTTTAAGCGTCACACTTCCTATAGCTCCAGCAGAGTTCCTGGAGCAGCGTACAGTTCAACAGTTCACTCGACAAGAGGGTCTTCATTTTAGGCCGCAATCCAGAAACTGTCTAAACTCTCTAAACAGCACACATCTCCACGCTGAAGATTGGCACCTGACAACTCCAACATGTATCGTGCGAACGGGGTTATCTCGTAGGTCGTGTCTTTTTGCAGCCGATCTGTCAGTCTCTCGTCGATCGTGAAGCTTGGCGCCGAGTTACTGCAGATCTCAGCTGACTCGGGACTCCTTAAAGAGCCGTAAAGTATGCAGAATCCAAACAATCCCGAGAATGCTCGCGCCGCCGTGTCTAACGCGGTCTCCTATCAGTTCCCATCAGTTCCACATTCAGCTTCAACATCTGCTGCGTAGCGGAACGGATTTACATTTACATAAAGCACTTGTTTTTTTTACACTCGTGTGCTGAAGCCTGAACAGTTCTGTGTGTTTGTAAAGGATATAGCTTGCTTTATTGTCCCAAGATCATATTTGAAAGCATGTTGTCGTTGTATGTATTGTTTTAACATATAGTATGGGGAGTAAAGTAGCCAAGGACCTCAATAAAAAATACGGCTAATTTTTTTAATTTTATTTTTTTTTAAAACGAAGAAAAAAAAAGTTCATTTACTTAAATACACACATAATCATAATAATAGGCATTTAAAAAAAAACAAAAAAACATTACAATTATGTTATAGATGACAGAAACTTACAAAAATTGAAAAATAGTCACAAAAAAATATGTTATAAAAAATAAACTTTAATAAAGTTACACCACTCATCTCAGTTAACCCCCTCTCCTAAATACACACCTTTCTGTGTGTGATTACGGAATAATGTGCTTTAAATTGAATCGAATAATTAAATAGTTGTTTGCCATCATGCTCTGCTTGCTCGTCTGGCGAAACAGATAACGTTAGCGGTTAAGGTCATCGTAGACACGGCCGGAGATCAGTGCAGAAAATGTCCATGTATTGTCCGTGTTGTGTTCATGTTCATGTATTTTTTTTCTTATGGAGGGAAAAAAACTAGGCAACATGTTATATTTTGAAAAGGAAGTGCTTTTTTTTTTGTTTGTTTTTTTTGTTTTTTTCTCTTTCCTTCAGCAATATCAATTACTGTTCATGTTCTACTCTGCAGGTGTACTTCTGCATTTGCCTTCGTTTTAAACGTGAAAGAGTTTACACCACAGCGCTACTGAATTCTCTATTCCGATCGGTCGGAAGATGTTGCTCAGGTTTCTGTGACAGCAGCTCCGACTGTAGTTCCAGCAGAACGGTTTATACGAACGTACACGTTCTAATACAGGATCGTTTCTATAGTAACGGCTCGTCCGCGAGGACCTGTTTGGTGGATTCGCAACATAAACCAGATATAAAATAAATAAATAAATAAATAAATAAATGAATGACGGCATAAACGTTGCAGTGGTGGCGCTTTTCTGTAAGGAGATGTTTATTTCACATTTATGGAAGGAGTCTCTAGCGTCAGCGGTTTTGTAACGGCGCTCTGTAAAGTTTTGCGCCCTGAGAAAGTCTGATAGAGGGAGAAGGAATGTTTATAGCTGCTGTAATGTAAATGAGAACAGGAGCTAATTTGGTCCGTGGGTGTTCCACAATGTTAAATGTAAGTAAAGCGTGATATAAAAAAAAAAAAAAAAAAAAAAGGATGACGTGTCGTTCGTAAGTTAAAAAAGTAACCGTCGGCAAATTGCTGTGGTATAAGAGAAAGAAAAAATAAATTAAAAAAATCCAAGATTCGAGATATAAATAATCATCTTTGGGGCAGTTGATCTGCTGTTTTAAGTTGTTTTTTGGTGGTTTTTTTCACCATATTCTGCGATATTTGGCTTCACAAGAACGCAGTGCTTCAAGCGAGGTTGTAGAGAATCCAGGTGAAAGTGTTTTCCCTTTTTTTTTTTTTTTTTTTTTTTTTTTTGCCTGCATACATTATGGAGGGAAAAATACCTGCGGTTCCGTGTCCGCAAATACGGCACGATTAACCATGACTAGAAATAGACTTTTCAGCCAGTCACAGCCGCTTTCAGCCCACATTTCCGAACACTGCAGCTAATGCAGCTAATTCAGTTCATCTGCGCTTGTTGTCCGTCACATCATACAGCATTAGTTTAATGGAGTGTTATTATCTCAAATTTAGCACACAGCCTGATGTTTTTCTCACAGCACTGCCACAGTTTTGCTCTGTAACCACGTCAGCGGTTTCGGAACAGTGGACACTGACCCACTGCCTTTCACAGCAAGAGTCGCCTCGTCTTACATCACTGTTATTTTTCTGCTCTCACTTCACCACAAGGCTTTTAGGAGTAAAAAGGAAAGGAAAGAAAAAAATTCGTGAAATTTGACTGCGACGCAGCCGGGCTTTTTTTTTAATCACGTGTGCCGAGTGCTCACGGCGATCGGCTCTTCGGGGCCTTCCAATCGTCTGCCTCGCCAGGGGCGAGCTAAAGCCGCTAACAAATTGAATGCATGTTTAGACTGGCGCGATAGAATTAGATCAGCTCCCCTGATTGTGTCAGGGAGCCGCTGCAAGTTCTCGCTCGAAGCCGAGTGTGCCTCCGAGAGCAGACGGCTCGTTAGGATGCGATGATGTTGTCAGAATGTTAAGCGGACAATTACCATGCGCTATTGATTGTGATGGGAGGGAGCTCGTTAGCAAAGGGAAAGGAGAGAGAGTGAGAGAAAGGAAGGCATAGGTTCTCTGTCAATAGCATAAAATTAAGAACGTTGCACAAAACGTAAATAAATAAATAAATAAATAAATAAATAAATAAATAAATAAATAAAAAACCCAGCTCTGGAAACTCATGAGTAATGGATAAAACACTTAGAGGCATGTTGTTATAGGAAAATAATCAGTAACCGAGTGGGATGACGAAGTGGAGTTATTGTTACCACCCTGGAGTTGATTATTTTCCAATAAAAGCACCTCCTGAAGAGTTTTGTTCCACTTCTACCACAGTTTTCCAATGATACATGTTTTTTCTTAATTAAAAGAAAAAAGTTTATCCATGATGTAGAACTTCCTGTAGTCTGCCCTGCGATGGACTGGCACCCTGTCCAGGGTGTACCCCGCCTTGTGCCCGACGCTCCCTGGGATAGTCTCCAGGTTTCCCCGTGACCCTGAAAAGGATAAGCGGTATAGAAGATGGATGGATGGAACTTCCTGTAGTGACTTACATTAAAGCAGTCTTTCCCTCACCAGCCTGTCTTTAAAGTTAATAAAACGCAAAATGCAGCTCGTCTTGTTACTGAGAATCAAGAAGAGCTTCCTGTGTTGGAAAACTTGACGTGACACTGGAGACTCCTTCCATCAGTTCATCCATACCTTTTCCATACCGCTTATCTAACAGAGGATCGCCGGGAGCCTGGAGCCTATCTCAGGGGACTCGGGGCACCCTGGACAGTGTGCCAACCCATCACAGGGCACAATCACACACACATTCACACACTACGGACAATTTAGAGATGCCGCTCAGCCTACGACGTATGACGTCGGACTGGGGGAGGAAACCGGAGTACCCGGAGAAACCCTCGGTGCGCGGGAAGAACGTGCTACGCCTCGGGATTTCGAACCCCCCCCCCCGACCGAAGTTTACCTATTTATTTATTTATTTAAATTGGAACGACTGTCAGAGCTGCTGTTCTAGAAGACGGATCGACAGCTCCTGACCAATCAGAATCGAGAATTCCACAGCGCTGCGGTATAAAAAGCATTCTTCTATTAATAAAGCCGCGACCGAGGAATAGAATGCTCTCATTAGTCATTTCCACGAGACGAGGGTTGATTAGCTTGCCGTGTCTGAGAGGGTGACTTTGAGCTCGGAGGCGATGCCACACTTCTGCGTTCACGCTATTTCAGGTTTCTCTGCTCGACTTAATCGGATTTCTGCCGAGTCAGCCCGAACTATTTGGAGTGCACGCCTCGGGTTTTTTTTCTCCTTTTGACTGTTTCGATTGCATTTGGAGGGCACGGGACGAAAACCTGCCCCTCTCTTCTCTCTCTCTCTCTCTCTCTCTCTCTCTCTCTCTCTTTTCTCTCTGTCACTGTTTTGGTTTTATGCGTTACTCTCTAAGCGCCGGTCCCACACGGCTGGCGGTTTGTCGTTCGTTGAGGGCCTAACCTGACTGTTTTGTACGCGAAGGGTGGCGATAGGAGCTGTTGCTTAGTTTGGAGCTCGTCTCGGGGGACCACCTCTGAAAACCTCACGATCTGGAGAAAAATGACGAAGCATACGTTGTGAGTCACTGACATATGCTGCACTCTTTTGGGTGCCTGGGAACAGTGGGAGGAACACATTACATCCACGTACACACTTCAGAGCACACAGATCAGGGCATGCTTTCTCCATGGGGGGATTCGAAGAGTCGGCAATAAATAATAAATGAGGTTAACCGCAAAGCATCGGTTAAGGCGTTGCGGTTAAACCCGCAATGTTACTTCACAGATCACAGTCAGTTCATCTGTGGTCACTAATTTCCTCCAAAAAAACCCCAACCCAACCCAACAACAAGAAAAATACAGCTTGTATCTTACCTCTCTCATTTTTCCACATTAGCTCGTGAAAATTCATGTGTCAGACTTTTAATTAAGGTCAAACCCAGAGTGCTGCGTCCGCTATGAACACTTAGGGTTGTGCTGTTTGAGAAAAACAGTCAAGCAATTGATGTCACTGGTACCACCCTGAAGATTATTTTCCAATAGCGTCGTGTCTCAAATCGTTTTATTCCACTTATAACACTGCAATCCGTCCTCTCGAATACTTTTAATTCATTAAAGACTAACACGGTTTTTTTTATCCGTTTACAACTACATGAAATGTTGGAACCTCTGCGAAATAGTTCTCGTTACTCTCGTACTTAGTGTTACAAATCTCCGACACTGGAGACTCCTTCCGTAGATGTTCAATAAATAAAGATTTAAACATTTTCATTGTTTTTTTTTTTTTTAATCTGTTTATTCGGGGTCGTTTTTGAGTGACATGATATATATTATATAAACCTGGGATTTTGGTTTATTACGACTAAACGAAGTGTTATTGTGTTTTTGTGTGTGTGTTCTCATAACAGCGCTCCTCTGAGACACTCATCCTCGACGGCTAAAGTGTGTTTGGTGTGCGGGGACGAGGCGTCCGGGTGCCACTACGGCGTCGTCACCTGCGGGAGCTGCAAAGTCTTCTTCAAGAGAGCTGTGGAAGGTACGGCACTGATATCGGCACTAGGTCTCATTCACTTCCGATCATTTTCCTCTTAGCTGCTTTCGTTTAGTAACTGATTATGTAGTATTTTTTGGCAGGTTTTAATGAGCCAGTAACTGGGATTATTTCCGCATGCTTCAGGGATTTGTTGTAACGCTGCCAGGTTGTGTGTTTACATACGAAACCAGGGTGGCATGAAGAAGTAGCATTGATTCTATAAACAGCTCTGTGTCCGTTAGCGGCGTCTAATTATCGAGTCTGTGCAGTCAAACTCCGGATTTTCCCATTGTTATCCGATCGCCTGTCTAGACGTCAAAAATCAGTCTCGGTAGGTAGACTAACTCGGATCTAATGGCTCGATTCTACTCTGAGGAGCTTTGACCAGCTGTCCTAAATAAATACTAGGTTATTTTCCCCTGAAAAACGGTTTGCAGTCATCCTTAAAGGTTTCATTATAGTCTCCAGAGTTGGGTGCAAATGTTTTCATGCCGTAAATATAACAAAGAGCACATCGTTCGTTCATCTTCAGTAAACTGTTTATCTTGGTCAGGGTTTCAAGTTGTATTCGTCACGTACAAGCCAACCGCCAACCTTGGAGGTGTGATACAAATGCGCTAGCCGCTAAGCCACTAAGCCACTGTACAACCGACGAAGCAACATTAAAACTGATATCAATCCCGCGGCACGCATGGGCCGACGTCTCTTTATTTCCCCATTTTAGTTCTTACCTGCGGTTGGTTCTGTTCACTCTCTACCGTTCAAAAATGGAAGAAAACTTTAAAGCGTGGTTCCGTTTGATCTTGTAATATACTACTAGTACTCTCATTAAAAGAGACAGAGACATTATGAAGAAAAATAAAGCATGGGAAGAAGTAGCAGAGTGGTGATTGTACGTAGTTAGTATCATTAGCTTGTTTTCTTCATCTGCCAATGAAGGTAGTATGAAGCCTAGCACACACTGTAACGTGTGACCCAAGAAGCATTTACTTCTTGGCTACTAGCATTGAAGAAGACATGGAAATTTATAGCAGGATGGTTTTTATTGTCTTAGGTTACAGATGTTTCCTCCAAAAAAAGACAAAACAGCCGTTCAAAAGTTTGTATTCCCTAAGAAGTTTACAATCAGGTCCACGGGTGAGTCTCGATCAGCTCCGTAGTTCACTTAGTCCAGGGCGCTGATCAGGGAGTCGGCCATTTTAAGGGATGTCTCAATGGCTAAAATCCTTCCAGTGCACTTTAACGTTCGCGCCCTAAAAAGATCCCACAATGCACCGCAAAATCCAGGAAGCATCGATGCTCACTACGTATGTTCCTTTAAAGGAAATGATGTCATGTGTTGTGAAGCCTCCAAGTTTGAGAAAGAAAAAAGAAAAAGGTTTTTAACTTTATTTGTAGTTCTATGTACGGTTTGAGTCTAACAACTTTTAAGTGTTTAATGATTTTAATAATAATAATAATAATAATAATAATAATAATAATAATAATAATAATAATAATCCACTAGCTTGCCTTTGGTTCTGCTTGACATATTATGGAAGAAATGTGTGCGATTATGCTAACAAATTTATATGGCATATAAAAGTTAAATATGTGAAGTTTTTTCATTTTTGGTGACGTTTTACAACGCGAGTACGTGCTCATGTCACTGGAAATGCACTTATCAGTGTCCTAATGAGTAGTGAGCCAGTCCCAATAGGTCCTTACCAGTGGCCGAACTCATACCGATCTATCCATCTGTCTGCAGCCTTCAGCCTTCATATTTCAACACATTGGAATAATAATATTCCATCCATCCATCCATCTTCTATACCGCTTTATCCTTTTCAGGGTCACGGGGAAATCTGGAGCCTATCCCAGGGAGCATGGTACAAGGCATGGTACACCCTGGACAGGGTGCCAGTCCATCGCAGGGCACAATCACACACCCATTCATACACTACAGACACTTTAGACATGCCAATCATCCTACCATGCATGTCTTTGGACTGGGGGAGGAAACCGGAGTACCCGGAGGAAACCCCCGCAGCACAGGGAGAACATGCAAACATGCAGAGAACATGCAAACTCCGCACACGCAGGGCCACGGTGGGAATCGAACCCCGGACCCTGGAGGCGTGAGGCGAACGCGCTAACCACTAAGCCACCGTGCACCGCCCCCAGAATGATAATATTTTTATTACTAAACGAATTATAAGTTCAAACTAGCGCTTCGATTTTTTTCCCTTTCAAAATCCATGGGGGATGCAAACTTTTGCACACTCGACTCTTAAGTGTTAAGAGTTTTTTGGTGAACCAGGACAGGATAATATTCTGAGAGACCATAACTGCACCAGAGAAAAATCGCTGGACTGTTGCAGTCTCCGGAGGAAAAAGGAAAAAAAAAAAAGTTGAAACAAAAAGCTGACTCAGCACTCAGACTAGCCCGAGCTGCACAGAGCAGAAACTCACAGCCTGAGAGCAAAACCGCTTTCAAATCTATCTGGGGGGAGTATAGATATATAGAAATATATACATACATATATATATATAATTTTTATAGACATAAACATTTCAGATCTGAGGAAAAAATGTACAAGGAAATGAGTCCATGTGTTTATGTGAGTATTAGAAAAGAGGCAGGATGTACCGTGTGCCGAATTGAAATTCGGTGCAGGTAACGATTCTCACAGCTTTTCTCTCTTCACCCATTGTTCCTAACAAACATGTCCCACAGCTTGACACATTTGTTTATTCTGTTCAATTTTCATCTTTTTTAACATGTAGCAAATTTACAGCAACTACATGAGCTCTTAAAACACTGTAACTGGTGTTACAGCATTCCGCTCTCGCAGCTCTCGCGGCTCTCGCGGCGCTCTCGCGGCGCTCTCGGCTCGACGGGAATGTTTCACTTTGCTCTTTTCATGGCGTCGCCTGGGGTACTGGATCCCGACCGTGGTTTTGGTGCACGTTTCAGTGCTTTCCTCACTCTAACACACCCACGTCAACACGGGACGAGCCCGTTAATGAGCTATTTATCCGGATCACGTTAGCTCCTTTTTGTTTGCTGCAAAGAATTGATGCGCATCGTTCCAAATCAGACTAATTTCATAGGAGAAATCGTGATATAGTGCACGCACACGCTTAGCAGGAGGAGATAACTAGAACCGTGAATGTGCAAAACTGTGGTTTGATTTATTATTATTTTTTTGAAAGCCCTAATTCAATCACACATGCGCTTTGTTAATGTACAGCCTGTAGCCGACTCCATGCTAAGGCCATTTCTCTTCCCTAGTGTTTCTATTTTAAACATCGAGGTTAGCGCCGCTTTAGGCTCTGTATCATGACTCTACACAATCATGTAGGCCACATTATATTACAACAGAGTCAATCACAATAGATGTACTTATACTAGCTATGAATAAAGAAAATGCACGGTGTAGACGTCTAAATCTGTCTCAGTAAGTCCGATCTAATTGCTTGACAATACACTAGTGACTCTTTACTAGACATGCTAAGCAAATGCTAGGTCTAGAGTAATGCTTTACAGTATATATTGATGTGTTTTTTTTTATTTTTTTTTATCTCATTTGCTTTACCCAAACATTTCACAATGCATACTTACTCAATATTATGCCAAAAGTATGTGGACACTTGACTATAATACCCATACGTGGCTCTTCCCTAAACTGTTACTACAATGTTGGAAGCACACAGTTGTATAGAATGTGTTTGTGTGCTGTAGCTTTACAATTCCCCTTCACTGGAACTAAGAGGCCTAAAACTGTTCCAGCATGATGATGTGGGCCGTTCCTTGGTGGATTTGTTAGTGTGTTTAGGATCATTATCCTGTTGAAAAGTCCACTTTCGGTTCAACTTCAACTTTCGGACAGACGGCCTCGCATTATCTTCAAGCACTCTTTGATATGATGCAGAATTCATAGTTGAATCAGTGAATGCATGCTGTCCAGTCCATGAGGCAGCGAAGCAACCCCAAACCATAACATTTCCACCACCGTGCTTCACAGTTGGTATGAGGTGCTTCTCCTGAAAAACTGTCTTTGTTCTGTGCCAAACATGTCTGCTATTACTGTGGCCAAACAACTCTATCTTTGATTCGTCAGTCCAGAGCACATTATTCCAAAAGGCCTGGTCTTTGCCTATGCGCTCGTTGGCAAACTGTAGTCTTACAAAGGCTTTTTCCTGGCACGCCTCACATGCAGGTCAAATTTGTGCAATCTCTTTCTGATTGTAGACGCGTGCACTTTGACACCAACAGCTGCAAGACTTACTAGCAGATCCTGTGATGAAATTTTGTGGTTCTTGGAGACCTCTTTCTGCATCAGACGGGCTGCTCTTGGGCTGAATTCTGCCGGGACGGCCAGTCCTGGATTAATCGGCACTCATTTGAAATCCGGGCCATTTGTAGATGATTTTCCTTACGTTGGCGAGCCTGAACCCATCCTTGCTCTTGAAGGACTAGGCCTTTTTTGGAGGCTCCTTATATTCTATGATTAGACGATTGCCTCACCTGTTTCACATCACCTTCTCATTTCAACATGTCACGTCGCTATTAGTCCTAAATTGCCCTTGTCCCAACTTTTTTGGAACATGTTGCATGCATCAATTTCAAAATAAATGTTTATCTTCAAAAAAAAGAGTTGATTAGGTAAAACATCAACTACCTTGTCTTTATAGGTTTTTTGTTTAAATACACGTCAAAGTACATTTACAAATCACTCCTCTTTGTTTTTATCAGCATTTTCCATACTGTCCCAACTTTTTCGGAATTGGGGTTGGTATACATGAGTCAAATAAAGGCTTTTCTTCTTCTTATAGCCAGCCTGTTTTAGCTTCCTTTTCACAGAGGCACAGATCTAACCTACAACTCCGCCTGCACTTTACTCCAGAGAGATAAGCCTGTACAACCTGGATTTTAGCAACACGCCCCCCTACGCCACCAGCAGCTCACATTGTGATGTACCATAACACGGCTAATACAGGTGCCCATGCTGTCAGTCAGTGTTACCCGGGTGTATTTAGGGGTATTTGGGTTGAAGTATTTTTTTAAGAGGAAGCGCAGAGACTACTGCATGCTGTAGTGTAGGCGGAGGAGATATAGTTCAGTGTGTGTGTGTGTGTGTGTGTGTGTGTGTGTGTGTGTGTGTGTGTATGTTTCCCTACCTTACCTGACCCCAGCCTAGTTACAGTAAGATAGAGCAAGAGCGAGAGAGGGAGAGACAGAGCTAAAAGCAAAGGGGAGGAGACAGCGAGAGGGAAAGGAAGTGAGAGATGGGGGGGGAAGGATGAAGCAGATGATAGAAAGATCGACAGAAATAGAGAAGAGAGGGCAAAAGAGAGGAGAATAGATGAGGGCGAGAGACTCTTAGCAGAACGAGGGACATGGGGATGGCAGAGAAACAGAACACAAGTGTTAATACAGCAGGGAAATAACGCAGCACGGCACTTCGTTTGTGTCTGACGTGGCCTCGTTCCACATCGCGCGCGCGCGAGAGAGAGAGAGAGAGAGAGAGAGAGAGAGAGAGAGTCTCTCTCAGCCCCAGAGGCAAAAGCTCCTTTCCTCATTAAGCATTTCTGGCCTAGACACAGTGGAAAAGCAGACATTGAAAAAGATCTGTTCTTTTTTGTTTATGTACATTTAATGCAATTACACGCAGGGGAGGAAATAGCAGCTCGCTGGATTTCTGAATCTCTACCTGGAGAGACTAAGAAGCAGTTGTTCAACTGCTGAGTAAGATTATTCAAACGACTCGCAGCTATGACAAAGTTTTGAACATTTTCAAACACAAAAGCTTTCGCTGCAGCATTCAGAGCTCTGTGGTGTGGCATTACGGATATAGATACATTTTTCATGTTGTCATGTTATTAATAACTTCATTGTGTCCACCATGTGGCGTTACAGACAGCTCCCTGTTATCAACGTAGTGGCATTACGGACAGCGCCATGTGATCTTGGTTATGTGCTGTTTACTGTACGCTACAGTATTATGGATTGCTCCATATTTACATTAGGCCAACGTGGAGAGCTCAGTGTTATGGCATTATGAAGTCCATGACATGGCATTATTGGAAGACCTTGGTTATCTACATTGCATTAAAATGGGTAGCTCCATGTTTAAATGATGTCATTATGGACAGCTCTACATTATGGCGTGTTAGGAATGGCACTGTGGACAGCTCTATGTAATCCATATCATGGCAGTATGTGGATAGGTCCATGTTCTCCATGTTATGTCATTATGCTTAGCACTGTGTCATCAACGTTATAGGGTTATACTTACACTGTGTCATCAACGTTATAGGGTTATGCTTAGCACTGTGTCATCAACTTTATAGGGTTATGCCTAGCACTGTGTCATCAACGTTATAGGGTTATGCTTAGCACTGTGTCATCAACATTATAGGGTTATGCCTAGCACTGTGTCATCAACGTTATAGGGTTATGCCTAGCACTGTGTCATCATCGTTCTAGGGTAATGCTTAGCACTGTGTCATCAATGTTATAGGGTTATACTTAGCACTGTGTCATCGAGGTTATAGGGTTATGCCTAGCACTGTGTCATCAACGTTATAGGGTTATGCTTAGCACTGTGTCATCAACGTTATAGGGTTATGCTTAGCACTGTGTCATCAACGTTATAGGGTTATGACTAGCACTGTGTCATCAACGTTATAGGGTTATGCTTAGCACTGTGTCATCAACGTTATAGGGTTATGCTTAGCACTGTGTCATCAACGTTATAGGGTTATGCTTAGCACTGTGTCATCAACGTTATAGGGTTATGCCTAGCACTGTGTCATCAACGTTATAGGGTTATGCTTAGCACTGTGTCATCAACGTTATAGGGTTATGCTTAGCACTGTGTCATCAACATTATAGGGTTATGCCTAGCACTGTGTCATCAACGTTATAGGGTTATGCTTAGCACTGTGTCATCATCGTTCTAGGGTTATGCTTAGCACTGTGTCATCAATGTTCTAGGGTTATGCTTAGCACTGTGTCATCAACGTTATAGGGTTATGACTAGCACTGTGTCATCAACGTTATAGGGTTATGCTTAGCACTGTGTCATCAACGTTATAGGGTTATGCTTAGCACTGTGTCATCAACGTTATAGGGTTATGCTTAGCACTGTGTCATCAACGTTATAGGGTTATGCCTAGCACTGTGTCATCAACGTTATAGGGTTATGCTTAGCACTGTGTCATCAACGTTATAGGGTTATGCTTAGCACTGTGTCATCAACATTATAGGGTTATGCCTAGCACTGTGTCATCAACGTTATAGGGTTATGCTTAGCACTGTGTCATCATCGTTCTAGGGTTATGCTTAGCACTGTGTCATCAATGTTCTAGGGTTATGCTTAGCACTGTGTCATCAACGTTATAGGGTTATGCCTAGCACTGTGTCATCAGCGTTATGGTTATTATGCTAAGTGCCACATTAACGATGTTATGGGTTTGTGAATAGCTGTTGTTCCATTATATCGTAGGATGTTTAACCAAACTCTTGACAGTTGAATCCCCAGTGGGGTGGTTGCTGGTACACTACAGTTCCTACACAGAGGGAGTGTGTGTGTGTGTGTGTGTGTGTGGAATGGGATGTTCGTGTTTTAGTGAAGTGTATACTGAATGGTCTTTCTGTGCTGCTGTTCAGCTGTGGACCAAAATAGCATCCGTTCCTTCATAATGACAAAGCTTTATGGAATTTGGCTGCTGCTGTAGACAAGGCATTTCAAACTGAGCAAGCTTTAGCTGTAGGGCTTTAGCTCTTATTAGGATTTATTGTGCGAAAAGGGAAGGAAACGTCAGAAAATGTTGTACATTTTAGGTTACAAACGACTATTCGGCCAAGCACACGGTCAGCGTCGGAGTCGGACATTTTCAGTCCGGATTTGGTCGCTGCTCAAGGCTGGGATGCGTGCGGTTTGTGTTAAGTCGCGTAGTGGTACGCAGTAGGAACTTTACACGCCACGAGGTTTCGCAGTGGGTGGGAAAAGACAAAGCCGTTGAGCCTTTTCGCGGCAATCGACACACTTTTGATTTCAACCCAACTCCTTAACCGCAGATAGTCAGTTTGTCGATGTATTTTTTTCCTTCTTGCTTTTTTTTTTTTTAAGTGCTTACTGCATGCATATTATCGAAAATGTCTATCAACAGCTTGGCATGTCACAGCACTTAATGATATTCAGCGTCAGTTTAAACGAGTGGTTATTCAAAAGGGGTAGTGCAGTGGCAGCAAGGAAAGCCTGTTTTACCGGAGGTGTGGTAGAGCTGACACATAGCCAGGGAAAGGTAACCAAAATACTGATGGAAATCACTCTGCTCCAGCGGAGTCATTTAAGGACAAAGCCTTCTCTATTTCAGCCTGACAGGCAGATTTCTCGACCAATCAGGCGCTGGTTCTGAGCATAATGGAAGAACGGTTATGTGTGGGAACGGACGTATTACAAAAAGGAAGCTGATTTAACTTGTTTTAAAACTTTAATACCTAGTACGACCCAGTGGATTTCCCCTTAGAGAAGGCTTATTTCTTTTCCAGGTTACGCAAGCTAATGTTTGGCACAAGGTAAAAATGACGTGTAACACAACACTAATCATGACCGATCCTATCCTCAGCTGACCTCTGCGTGTTTGCTCTCGGCACCGGCGCTTTAAATATCTGTCATCTCTTCCGCCTTCTGGGTGATGCCTTTGTTCTTTGACACTAATGCAAAATGCACGAGCGCTCGGAGGATACAACGTTTGCGGGTAAGCAAATGGCGCAGGCGGGTATCAGATCTTGCGGATCTGCGCTTTCACTATTAATATGTTTTCTGGGACGTGGGCAGGCCGCCCCGACGTGTTTATAGTGCCGATAAAATGGCTTTTGTCTGGGCTTGTTGATAGACTGTCCTGAAGCCATATCATTACATCTGAGTAACCACAGCAACCCATTTTAGGATATCAGGCTGGAAGATCAAGCCCAGTTACGGCTAGAAGAAGCCGTCTATGACGGAGCTGCTGATTTGCCAACACGTCGACACGAATAATCGGCGAGGGACCGTGTACGTGTGCATGTAAAAGTGGGTTATCCTGTAAAAGTGGTGTTTATGACTCGAGGTGGGGGAAATAACGTTCAACACAACGTGCGCTCACAGAGAAGTTGTTTACACATCGTTTTCAGTCTATAAATTCCATCTGAAATGTGGTTCTTTTTGGTGAATACATACATCCGAAAATTAAATCAAATTGTCAAATGCCTACTCAAAGTGAGGGCGATATTAAAAATAAAAAGGTAACATGAAATAATTCATCCTATAAATCATTCTAAGAAGCCCCGGAGAGGCCAAGATAAGATTTCTCAGCATTTTAACCGGGGGGAATATATCACCGGAGGACTGAATTTTACAGCGGTTTTTTTTTTGTTTGTTTGTTTTTTTTTTCCTTTCCTATCCAAACTTCATGCTTTCTGGCGCTGTCGGAGATTAAAAAAAAAAATAAAAAAAAAATGCAATTTTATAGGCAATTAATATGGGTGGGATGCCAAATAGTTCAAAACAACTTTGGAAATTACCTTGATGATCGTGACGAGGATTGCACGCTAACCCCAACCTGTGTAGCGTGATTCCGAACACGGATACCGTTCCTTTATTTATTTATGTTCTGAACTTAAGCTGTACACAGCTAGACAGACACTCCTGCTGCCTGATGGGATGCCGGTGCCTGATCCTGACACGCTTCTACACACTGCTGAGGCTCTTCTTGCCCTCCGGATCTCCCCGATTCATCCTGATACTGGAGCTTGGAGCTTCTTTTTCATTTTCTGCTGTAGTGGAAGCTCCAACATGAATGCCCTAAAGATTTACAGGAAAATGCAGAGGACTCAGACTCGAGTGGATAATCTCACTGTAGATTTGTAACTAAGAGCTGCTGCCCTAAACGTAAAGACTGTGTCCTGTGCTCGTTATTATCCCGGGACTCTTATTCACTATGGGCCGAGTTAAGCGTGCACGGTGAAGATTTAATACCCAAATTGCTCACATCAGTATCCACAACTCAGACGTACAGTAACTACAGACTTAAAGACCCCATGAAATCAGACCGGATGAATATGTTTACCTGAAGGTTGTTTACGAGCTCCAGAACAGTGACAAAAAGTCGCATTTAGAAGAATATATCCGTTCAAAATTCTACCACCAATACAGATCGACGATCCTGATGACATTTCCTGGCTGCGAGGTAGGGTATACGTTATTGGCTGTTTAAAAAAAGGGGAGGAGCCAGACGAAGATAAAGATAAAAGATAAAGATAAAAAACTAAAATGCTCATCCTAACCAGGATTTCTGTGACAGTGCCTGTCGTTAAATGCGCTATACGAATAAAGTCCGATTGAATTGAAGCTGTCGGCGTAAGTTGATGGGAGAGATGAGCGAAACGAGGCAAGTACGGATCAAGAAAAATGACCCACAGGAAGTCCGGGGAGAAAAAAAAAGCGGCAGCAGGAAACTTGGAGCGTTCAGCCTCAACTTCTAGCGTATCGAGTGAATGATTAACGAACGCCTTTCTAGAGCGTCTAAAACAAGCGAAAAGACGTGAAGCCGTGTCGAATTTCTACATCAGAGACGAACCGAGCTTTTAGGAGCTTGCGAAGGTTTATTCTGTTCCGATGAAGCTTCATGTGAAAGTCGTTACGGAGCCACCACGGGAGCCGCTGCGCTTCGGTCCAACAACATCAATTAGAGCGAGCCGCCATGACTCAGCTGGAAGTGTACCGAATGGATCTAACATATGTGGTTAGGGGAATACAGTAATCGCGCGCTGATTCACGTGCCCTCGCGGCCCAGATGCTGCGTTGTCATGTCGATGCAGCACGCCACTGCTAATGGCTAATGCTGATCCGGAGAAGCCCGCACGCTTGCCAGTTAAATCTAGGTCAGAAATACAGCGCTGCTGGCATGAAAACAGTCCCGAAGCACTGAATTCGATGAAGAATCTTGATGAAAATGCCGTCAACAAAAGATTTCGTGAACACAAACGAATAATTTATTGATGATAAAGCATTTTTATTAACATTAACTCATGTAAAAAGGGTTGATTGTTGATCAGATCCATTCGTTTTTTTTTTTTAAAGCTTATTATTAATGTTTTAATTGCAGTTTGTACAGAGCTGTTTTTGTTTCATTCAGATTAGCTGGTTAACTTGGCTAACATGAACCTTAGCTTACTTGGATAACGTTTGCTTGCTACCTAACATTAACTACTAGCTAACGTGGCTGTTGTTTGCTAGCTAGATAACAGCTAACAACAGCTAAAATACCAACGTTTAGTTAGCTAAGTTGTGTGGGATGCTAATTCCGGTGAGGTAGCCGACGTCGTTATTTGAGAGGTGGTTTGTGAAGACCGTTAATGGATTGTATTCGCCGTAATTACATCGTTTGGCTTAAAATATTCCTAATAAATATAGGGAGAAAAAAAAAACAAAAAACAAAGACAGGCGCTTCATATTACTGGATTCTACTGAAAAAGCAGATTTTACTACTTTTTTTTTTCCGTTTTACGTTCGTGTCTTCTCAGGTTTAAAAGACCTAAACATAATCTAGGAAAAAAAATGTAAAAAAAAAATATTCATTTCGATTGTATTAGGATTTGATTTCTAATAATGATTGCTCGGATTTATTTTAAAATAATAATAATAATAATAATAATAAGTTATAGAGCGGAGGACGATGGGAGATTTTCATTTGGTTTCACTTTTAATAAAAATAAGCAGGTCATTTTGACTCAAACAGCACGTCAGAGGTTAAAGTGCTGCGTGCATGCACACGCGCATTCACGGCCTCTGTGGAAGATGGAGGGCGAGCTGTTACGGGGCAGGCTGAGGTGGAAATAAACGTGACGGTGTGAGGAGAGACGCGTGATGAGGCATGGTGCTCTGCAGTGTTGGGGGTCTCCCATGGGGATCTCTGATTAATGTCAGAGCTGACAGCCTGACTTCTGCACCTGAGTGTGTCCCTTCATGCAGTGACATAACTGGCTAAAAGTAGCCACTGACTAGCTCAGGAACGAACACACACACACACACACACACACAGAGTGTTGCTACGACGTCCAAACAAATCAGATCATCTACTTCCTTTTACAAACCGACGGTGTGACTCTAGCTTAGCTCAGTGGCATTTTTTTTTTTCTTTCAGGATTAACCCATGGGGGGGGGGGGGGGATGTTTAGGGTTGGGGGGGGGGTTGCATGCTGTTTTGGGATCGTAATCAACAACAGGGTGATGTGAGGAATCGGAGTTACTGAAAATGTGCTGGCTCACAAACACACTGTAACCATAGCAACACTCTTACCTTTTCTAGCTAGTATCGGCTGACTAACTAGCCTAACTTGTATTCTAGATGTTTTGCTATCAGTAATAAAGACTGGCTTTAAGCCAGTTTGTTTGTTTTTGGTGCATCTTTGGAAGAAGAAAATCGAGAGAAATCGAGCTACTGGTGCGACTTCATCGAAGTCGAAGCTAGTCGTAAAGTCCATCACGTAAAATCCAAAAAATAAATAAATAAATAAAATGCCCACGCTGTTATTTTTAGTTATATTGTGACGTTGGAATATTTTCTTCAATATGGTTTAACATATTGTAAATCTCCTTATAGTCCTTCACTAACAAGACCAGCACTTTGTCCTCCATTTAAAAAAAAAAAAAACTTTTCTCGCAATCCTCTCAACTGGAACGTTGGAACGTTAAAAAAAAAATAAATAAACAAAACAAGCACATCATGCTTTTCTTAAATGTCGAAATGTCAACAACGGCGCTTTTCAAAAGCTGCTTCTCAAAGGATTCCGAGTCGAGCGTGCGATGGCAGTTGAGTAATAAGCACCAAGTGTGAAAGTAAAATAAAAGTAAACATGTTTACTATGACAATAAAATAATAAGAGGAAGTAAAGCCTAAAACAAATAAAAAGATGTATCAGTTGTGACATTAGTACACTTCAGTGCAGCCTGTCGGGAAGATTAGACATCGTGCATGTCGGATGTACACGGACAGATTTTCAGCATCTTCCGAACACGTAAAAACTTCTCTTTCCGTCACTAAGTTCCGCGCACCCACAGGCGCACAAACGGTAAACACGCACCGTATTTGCATTCACTTCTTTAGGGCAATGATTAACAGGATTCGTGGGAGAAGCTCGGCACGGCGGGTGAAGAGGTGTGTGAACGGATTTCAGGTCTGATCTGCATCAGTGTTGGAGCAGTGGAAAAGGTGGGGGAGGTTAGATGGAGGAGGACAAGTAGGAGAAGGGGGGGGGGTGGGGGGTAGGGATAGAGAGAGAGGGTGGGGGGGTGGGGGGGGGGGTGTTGTATTTCCTGTGTCGCAGTTTACTGTTTTTTAGAGCAAGAAAAATGGGCTTATGTAACGAGTCACGTGACCGAGCCAGAAATAGTGGCGGAGCTACAGCTGCCTTTGCTCTTCCAAGCAGATCCCGGGCTTTTCTGGCAGCCTCAACTTGCACACGTTCCTGTTCGCCAAAAAAACCCGAGCGTCACAGCGAGACCCGGCCTGGGCGCGGATATTGGGGAAGTTTGATTTGAGGAGAGGAACTAAGCAGATGCTCGGAGTGCAGGAGAGAAGGAGAGATCGAGGGAGAGGGATCTAATGGGAAGCAGGAAAGAGCGAGAGAGAGAGAGGAAGAGCGACACACACACACACACACACACACACACACACACACACACACACACTCTCTCTCTCTCTCAGAGCGGTGTGCAACCTTGCAGTGTGGCTCGAGGCCGGGAAAGCAGCATGCGGGAGATTTTCAGGCACACACACACTCATACACATGCATGTTTATACACTTACATAAACGGGGAAAGGAGTGTATTTACAGTGACACGATGCAGCATCACACACTCGTTCCTGAAACACTCAGTACAGAGGCTGTCACCTTCAATTCACTCCATGAATTGATGTTTGCATATAGGTAGTAAGTAAACAATAGCATTAAACACACATTCCTAGCGGCAGAACTCATTACGTTAGAACATTTTAAGTGATTTTCATACACATACTGTGTATACGTCTGAGCTTAGTAACGCTGATGAAGCCTGAAAGTCTATAAGGACTCATTTCCATTCACACAACACTTCCATGTACTTAAAAAAACAAACGAAACTTCAAAAAGTCATGCGATCAGAATGACATTACAGAAATCTCCCCTGAAGTTTCAGCCGGGTTGAATATTTTAAGAGCGTTTAAGATGTGTTTTCGTCAGTTTATGAATATTCGCATTAATTATAGCTAATCCACAGTATTGTACAATTGTACATCCATCCATCTTCTATACCGCTTATCCTTCCTTCAGGGTCACGGGGGAACCTGGAGCATATCCCTGGGAGCATCGGGCACACGGCGGGGTACACCCTGGACAGGGTGCCAATACAATTGTACATTCTCTTAATCATATCAAAGCGATTGGTTAGGAGTCATAAAGTTTGGCTGCTGTATGAGGACTTCCGTAACATCTGATACGCCTGGCTTTTACCAGCAAGGTTGGGACTTCCTGTAATACAGCTGCCTTGATGAGTGTTACACACTTCCTTGTTCATATTTCAAGCAGTGAACCGTCTCCCCGAAGTAGGCTTGTGTTAGTAATGCATTTTTTATATCACGGTAATTGGGTAGGCTTGAAGCATAATTTATAATCATAATTATAATTTATAATAATGAGCATGCTGGTATAGGAAAATAATCAACGATGAGCTGGCGTGGTGTGGCCTGACATGACGCTCATGAAGTGTTTTATTCCTCTTACACCACGGCAATTTTCAACAGTTAAATGTATTTATTTTTATTCCTGAAGACCTTGTCAAATGAAAATCTTAATCTTTTTTTTTTATTATTATTATTTTTATTTTGTATTGTAAATAGGTGTCGCGAAAGTGTATTTCCATCTAATCTCCGTTTCCTTCAACGCGACTGTTCCGGCGCTTAACGAGTGTCTGGATTCCTTTCCGACCCAATTTGATTCGATTCTAAATGATTCAGAATCGCATTCGTAAATCACGACACGTCAGACCTTTCATCCGTTTTTACACTCACACGCGATGTTGTGGAACGCCCGCGAAACGACTTCCTTCGCGTTGTCGCTTGTGTTATAGCAGCTGTAAACACCTGTTTCCACACCAGCCTGTCTTCTGAAGTCACATTATAGAGAAACCGTAAAGGAGAAACTCATCCGTCTTTCCCACGTCTGGAAAACATAAAGTTACAGCTTTATCTCTGACTGTTAGAGCGCACTGACACTGGAGACTCCTTCCAGAAATGTTAAGGAGCGTCCTATGGAACGACGGTTATCCGTATTAACGATATCACACGCGTTTAACACGATGGAATCAACTAGAGCTCGACCGATTGATCGTTTTTTTTCATTTATTGTTTCATTTAAATAACAACTACCTGACAAATTTTGTTGTGCTATTTAAAGTGTTTTTTTTTTTTAATCATTTTGGACGTCTCTGTTTTTATCTGTTATTTGGAGCGTTACGTTTTGGTTCAGTTTGGATGTATATCTTTTATTTGCTTGAATATTTATGAATAGTTAATATATAGTAATATTTATATATTTATTTCATTAAAAACAAAAATAAAGTACAGTACATTTTCATGGTACAGTCTGCGTTCGGGCGAGTTACGTTAGTAACTTAGTTCCAAAAAAACCCATAAAAGATAAAATAATGCGTACAAATATTAGTACCCCCCCCCCCCCCCCACACACACACGCACACTCATTTCTCGCCAGGTTTATCTACAGCCAAAGCAATTTTTGACATGCACGGCTGAAATTCATTTTTTAAATCCTCTCTTCCTCTCTGTCTCTGTCCACAGGTCAGCACAACTACCTGTGCGCTGGAAGGAACGACTGCATCATCGACAAAATCCGACGGAAGAACTGTCCGGCTTGCCGAGTACGAAAGTGTCTGCAGGCAGGGATGAATCTCGGAGGTAATCTCCAGCAACAGTAAACACACAATAAGATTATATATCAAGCGATCCCTCTGCAAGAAACTTCCATTTTCACACGTTAGCTCTGTTCTTAGCGAAGTCACATCGCACAGAGGAAATAAGCGAGAAATAGTTCTGCAATACGCTCTTTACATAAACAGGAGCGTCTGTGGAAAGCAAAATGAAGTGACGGTACGGTTTTGTTAGCTCTGCCGTCACACCACGAGAGAGGTCCATTCACGTGTGCGTGTGTCTCAAGCGGAAGTCCTTCTGTATTTACGATGATATTGAAAGATTTCATTCTGACTGGAGCACCGTGGACATGTAGAGAGTCTGTTTCACCACATCACGTCGATCTCCAACAACCTGATCAAAGCCTGGCGTTCCGCGTGTGAGGAAATCGCGTTCGGCTAGCGGGCTTTTAGACGTCTTTAAGCACACCGACTGCGATTAAATTCTAGCAAACCATAGTAGGGTTTGCACTTTCAAAAAACAATTCTCACCCCAAGTCTCATGCATATGCTAGTGGATGATCTTAGCTTGAACCTGTAGATTCGTGCCTAAGAACTGCTGCTTTATAATCAGTAGTGTTAAGCTTAAAAGGACACATATTTACGGTTCAAATCAAGGTTTAGGAAAGTCAAATTCGAAGCAATAACAATGGGCTTCGTTTATCAGTCATTTAATACACGTGTGTGTGTGTGTGTGTAAGTGAATTTTTAAAAAAAAACAAAAAAAAAACAATCCTGACAGATTTAACACAATTTTCGTTAATGCTGATTTTCTTCATACTCATTTGCATATGTCGATCAATGCCAATAACCCGTAAATGACTAATTACAGTCGATGCATATTTAGTGATGCCAATACAACTCCATAAAAGGCAAAGTATATATATATATACAGCTGAAAATGACAACTAAACAGTCCTCCTAAAGGTGATATACACTAAACCTACAGTAATGCAGCTCGGCCATTGTAGCACGTCAGCTACGTGATACACACTAACTTTTCCCTCTTTTATATATAGCGCCAGGGCCGTAGCTCGGGAGTTCTGGGTCCCCGGAAAAAATACTGACGCGCCCTCCACCCATATCATATACGGTATAAGATATGGGCACGGAGGCTCACATCTACAAAATAACAAAACGTTTTAAACGTTTATAAATACTACAACACAATGGCGTTAAGCCATTAATAACTTCTTACGAAGCATTGTTTAAAGTCCTCAAGCAATTAATCAAGGCCAACTATTAAAATAACAATGAAAGGCAAGAAATGAATACGATATTAAAATAAAACACATTTTTAAAAGTACCGGCAATATATTAAAAAGTCTTCCCAGTCCGTCTGGTTTCTAACGGCTGAAGTAAATGTTTAGAGATCGAAAAAAGAATGCCGTCAAATGTACAATAAAACCCCTTAAATGACTTATTGTCTTCCCTTTTGGATGCGATTGCGCAACATATTATTAAAATAAAGCTAATAAATGTATCCGTCCCAGAGAAGTGAGACGTATCTGTGTTTTCTTGACAGTATTGTTATCTTTAAACGTATCACATCAGCAGCCCGCAGGCGGGTAATCCTTGTAGCACGCCAGTCCCGTTTTTTTTTCCCACGTGTCGTACAAACCAACTCTATTTACATAACAGCGCAAAAAGGCGGGGACTTTGACCGCGTGATCGTTCGGTCAGTGCGCACCAGTGCAGTAATGAGAAAATGATGTGACAGTACCAGCATGGGGGCGCGGCAGGAAGTGGAATGATCAGGGCACGGCATCCCATCACACTGACATCCCTACAGTGCACTAACCTGTCTTGTTAAAGAAGGTCTTGATAGACTAGGACGCCGCAGTTCTCCTGGCCTCCGTCTCCTCCTCTTCATTACGTTTTCCGTACCCAGATTTACGGCTTTGTTTGTTTGTTCGTTTGTTTGTTTTTTTCGCCTCCGTTTTCAGTCGCTCAGTCTCCTGTTCTTCCACTGTAACTTTACGTCTAACTTCAGCTGTTCTCAGAGCAGCCTCAACTCTGATTGGTGATGTTCCCTAGCTGGGGCGGGACTTCTGCTGTTTGTCACTGACTGAGCTGAAATAATTAATAATCATCAGATTAAACCATTTATAGATAAGATAAGATAATACTTTATTAATCCCCAGATGGAGAAATTAGGGTGTCACAGCAGTATATATATACAGCAAGCAACAGCGTGCAGTCCCACTATACAAGTAGCCCATGTACATATCGCATACGTACAACACTATATACATATTGCAGGTGTACGGTATAATCAGTAGCTGCGTTTACATGGACAACAATAATCCACTCTTAATCCGATTAAGACCGTACTCTAATTAAGAAACTACCATGTAAACAGCAATTTTTTACCTACCTTAATCTAATGAAGGTCATAATCGAAGTAAGCAATAATCTAATTAAGACAGGTGGAGTACTCCTGTTTTAGTTGCATTATGGACGTGTAGTAGTGACATGTAAACACCTTAATCACATTATGAGCGTCGTGTGAGAGTTTTCACCGCATTTTGCGACAGGACACGATCACACACGGCAGTTTTACATTTTACGGCGAACAAGAGAGTTCGGCTGTGTCCCAAATCGCATACTTTCCTACTACAGGCCTGTAGTGGGGGGAAATACATGTATCTCGGCTACTATATAGACGGTAACTACGCGATTTGGGACACACCCACCGCTTCAAGCGGTTGTCTATTAGCACGTACAGCATGACAAATAATTAACTGCACTTAAAGCGTTCGTAAAAAAAAATAATAATAATAAAAACACCCGAAACTGTATACGGTACCATAACGAAGACGAACTGTATGTCGATACGTGAAATTCTGGAGGGACGTCGGACGGCGTGGCGCGGTGACGTAATGACGTGTGCTGTTAATCTAATCATGTTCTATAACATGTAAAACGGGAAGATGACAGGAGTATCCTCAAAGCGACTCATGTAAACACCTTAATCACATCATTATCTTACTCAGAGTAAGGTCAATAATTAGATTACTGCCGTCCATGTAAACGTAGTCAGTGTAGACATATAACAAAAGCTTTGAAGCAGTGATGTGATGTGTGAGCAGTGCAGAAAGTACAGTATGGTACCCATATTTCAGCAGTGTAGCAGCGTATTTGTAGTGTGGTCAAAAGTAAGGGGACGAGAGAGGAGATATTTGGAACACTTCTTTCATTTAATTATTCACAGAGTAGGGGCCGCAGAGTTATACTGGAGTAACTACTGGATTTAGGATTCAGCGAGGCCCCCACTGCCCAGGGTGTCATCACCTTTCACCCCACTTGTGACCCTGGGCCCTGTATAGCGCCTAATTGAGTAGCTAGTCTTATTTGTCTTCGTTTTTGGATTTGTTTCAAATTGCGCTCTTTCAGTCTTTATTGGGAGCTGACCGTATTTGTGACTCATCACCAACTATGCGATTTGAATCCAATCCATCGAGGTTCACGTTAGTGAGTGTCCGTATATAATACACGTACACAAACTCAGACGCTCTTGTAAGATACTGGATTTTCACGAACACTAGATTTCTTTGTGTAAAAGCTTCTGCAAATGATTCACAGATACATTTGTTTGTATCGCGCACGGTGGATTAGCGGTTAGCGCGTTCGCCTCACTTCTCCAAGGTCGAGGGTTCGATTCCCACCGTGGCCCTGTGTGTGTGGAGTTTGCATGTTCTCCCCGTGCTGCGGGGGTTTCCTCCCGGTACTCCAGTTTCCTCCCCCAGTGCAAAGACATGCATGGTAGGCTGATTGGCGTGTCTAAAGTGTCCGTAGTGTATGAATGGGTGTATGAGTGTGTATGTGATTGTGCCCTGCGATGGATTGGCACCCTGTCCAGGGTGTACCCCGCCTCATGCCCCACGCTCCCTGGGATAGGCTCCAGGTTTCCCCGTGACCCTGAAAAGGGTAAGCGGTATAGAAGATGGATGGATGGATGGATTTGTTCATATCAGGTTTGATAAATAAAGTTGGAACGGCTTTTTGTGAGCCAGAAAAGACAAAAATGTCTGTCTATAGACAGCTCTAACAGCTAATAAACAACACGGTTTAAAAATGGCTGGTGGATTCGATTGGCTCTAGGCTTTGAAATATCGTGTGTCCCTTCGTACCTCCGTAGTTTTAAGCAAACCCGACAGTTTGGCAGCATAAACAAACAACAACTCAGGATGCCAAGTTTACCAGGTGAAACCGAGCACACGCCGGGCTCCGTCTCATTCCACATCTGATCTATTTCTAACACACTTCTCTGAGCAGCCTCAGTAACGCAGGCATCTCTAGATTCCCCCGCTATGGTGGAGGAGGGCATGCTTCAGTGACTGATTCACTTGCTTTGGTTCCCTGAAGTCCAAAAACAGTGTCCTTATTCAGGCTTTCCAGGCAAAGACTGAACTTCAGTGTGTGAATGACACATTTCTTATTTAACAGTCACTCAGACAGACATTAAGCGGTTTGCTCTGTCAGTGTTTACAGAATGACTGTGCGCTGGTTTGGGGAATTCTTCGCCGGTGTGAAGGCCGCTATGTTAGATGGACGTACTGGACGTGTAAACCGTTATCGAGTTTGGCTGCAGCAGGGTTTTCTCACGCCAGGCCGTTTGATTGATGGCCTTGTTCTGAAACCAGGGCAATTTTCTACTTACGCGCATCGTTGCACATGAAACTAACACAGATTTCTCTCAAATCAGATTCTTAGGCTCTGCTAAAAACAACAGCATAATTGCAGTCGTGTATTGTGTCGGTTCTTATGAGTCTCGTTTATGCGGGTTCGTACACAATCGCTGTGATACTGTACTTGTATTTGGATTTTAGAACAAGTTGTGCTTTTTACAAAGGGAAAAAATGACAAAAACAATCATCAGACGTGGATTTACTAAAGTGCACTGTTAGAATAAAGGTCCAGCTTCTTTGGTTCGTCACTCTGGGGCAGTCCTTATAGGAACCAGAACCAAGTAGAACCTTGTTAGGTTTCTGGAACCATGTATGACACTTAATAATTTCTAAACTGTACAACATTACAAAAAGGTTCAATCTAGAACCTTTAAGCGGCGTTCAATTTGCTCTCTTGGGGCAACCCTTACATGTTCTATGTAGAACCCTACATCAGACCGTTTCCCTGTCAAAGAAGGTTCTGAGTAGAATCTGTTAGAAATATTAACCCCTTAACCATTTAAAGAACCCTTCAGAAACACCTTATTTTAAGTGTGGAGCACTCGGTGTTTCCTAAACTGTATACGTTAATGCAAAAGGTTCAATCTAGAACCTTCCCTTGTTCTTTGGTTTGTATCCCCAGGGGAACACTTGAAGGTTCTTTGTTGAACCCTGGAGTAAAAGCTTTCTCTGGTATTTCTAAAAGAACCCCCTTAGGAAACACGTTCCCTTAATTATTCACAGAACCCTTCAGGAAGCCCTTTTCCCCCTAAGAATAACACTAAGTGCTATCTGAACACTCTAACGCTCTTAGGAAAAAAAAAATTAAAGGTATCTGTGACTTTTACGGATTCTTACAGAGTCCAGAATTTTTAGGTTTGTGTCTCAGTGAAACCTTGAGATATGCAACAGTTGAATTCTACAATAGGCTGTTTCTTTATCACAGAGGTTCCTAGGTAGGAACGTGTTAGAAACCAGCCAAGGAACCCTTCAAGAACCATTTTTTTCCCCAAAAATATACGTATATATCGATACTACCTAAACAGCATATGCTTAAAAGAAAAAGGTCAAAGTTTGTTCCTCATAAGGATCCCTTAAAGGTTCCATGTATAGTTCTACAACAGACTATTTTCTGTTAGAAAGCTAGAACTATCCGAAGAACGCTTCAAAAACACCGTATTAAGTCTTTAACGCTCGATACTTCCTTAACAGCATGCTCTTAGAGAGAGACAGAGAGAGAAAAAAAAGTCCAATCTAAAACTGTTAACGATTCTTTGAGTTTTTCATTCTGAGGACATCCTTAGAGGTTTTATGTCAAACCCTGCAACAGAACATTCTTCTGGTAGTGTTCAGCGTAGAACCACTTAAGAAAGCTGGCACCCTTAACCACCCTAAGAACCCTTCAGGAACATTTTAAGAGTATAAGATTCAATACTGACTGAGCAGCACATTAGTTAAAGCCAGAACTTTTAAGCGGTTGTCAGTTTTTCCTCTGGGGCGAGCCTTAAACGTTCTCGGTAGAATAAGGAGAGGTTCAAATTAGAAGCTTATTATAAAGCTCGAACCCTTAACAATCCAAGCAACCCATCAGAAAAAGAAAAAAAAAAACCTCTAAAGGGGGTGCTTTAGGGGAACCTTTAAAGGATCTATGTCAAATGAAAAGTTCAAACCCTTAACCAACCAAAGAACCTTTCAAGAATGATTTGGAGTGTACAGTGTTGAGTATAACACTCAGTACTATACTCGCATAGTACACTCTCATAAAAGATCAAATCTAGAACCCTTAAGTGGTCTTCAGTTTGTTCTTCTGGGGCAAGGCTCTGTGTAGAACCTGATCCCCCCATCAGATATTCTCTAGCATTGTATTTCTGAACTGGAATTTGAAAAACACTCCCGTTTCATACGCATTTAAAAGCTGACTACGACCATTGCTTATTTCCTCCCTCAGCACGGAAGTCGAAGAAGCTGGGCAAGCTGAAGAGCGTGAGCGAGGACTCATCTCTTCAGAACTCGGAGAAGGAGCTGAGCTCGAACATGGCTCTGGTTCCTCACGGTGCCTCCGTGGCCCCCTTCCTCTCGCCGTCTGTGTGCAGCGTGCTGGAGCTCATCGAGCCTGAGGTGGTGTTTGCAGGTTATGATAACACTCAGCCTGACACCACCGATCACCTTCTCACCAGCCTCAACAAACTTGCTGGAAAGCAGATGGTGCGTGTTGTGAAGTGGGCCAAAGTACTTCCAGGTACGATTCACACTTTACTATATATATATATATATATAGAGTGCCTTGCATAAATATTCACCTATTTGAACATTCGCACATGTTTGTAGTGGCACGGCCTGAAATTTAAATGGATGTAATTGGGATTATATGTCAGGGATTGGTTATAAAAAATATTCAGAACCTGTTATTAAAGATGGAATAAATATGGCAGAACCAAAACTCTGCCTGTAGGAGGCCATCCACCAACAGCCGTAAGGTGAATAGAAGCGTCCAGAGGTAACTCTCAGCAGGAAGCTACCACCACCATGTTTCACCGTAGGGATGGTGTTCTCAGAGTGATGAGCAGTGCTGGGTTTCCACCAAACATAGTGCTTTTGTTCACCAGACTCATTTCGGTCTCCCAGACCAGAGAACATGGATCTCCAACATGTCTTTTAGCAAACTCCAAAGATGATTTCATATGGTTCATCGCTCTAACATAAAACCCAGCTTTATAGAGTGGCCAGCCTAAGTTTTTCTGGGCTACTTGGTTGCATCTATGATTAATTGCCTCTTTACCTGGTCACTAATCATTAAGTCATGGTCCTGCCACATTCTTTCCATTTTGAGTAATGGATTTAGTGATGCATGGAGGGATTTTCAAAGTTTGGGGATTTATTTATTTTTATAACCAAACCCCAAGGGATACATTTCCAGAACTTTGTCTCGGAGTTGTTTTGATAGCCCTTTGATCTTCACGATGCTGTTTGTTTAGATATGTTCTCTGGGATCTTCCAGGAACAGGTGTATTTTGAGATCATGTGACACTTTAATTGAACTCAGGCCAACTCCATTCAACTGATTCGGTCGGTATCTTGTTACACCAGAACTAGTTTAGAGGCTTCTATTTTGAATTTTAAAACTACAGTATCACCTATAGTTGTAGGTAGCTGTAAAGTAAACTAATGCACCAATCCACACCAATCTACACCACATATACATAAACAGAGATATAGTGCGGTGTATATAACTTGAATTATCTTCACCGTGATGAAGAGAACGTGATGTTGACTCCAGTTTTGTAACGCTGCAGTTCACACTGTAGTCGTTAAGCTCGCCCCCTCTGAGAAGCCATTTGTCGTATTGCAATTATTTGATACCAGGGTGTCTGCTCGCTTTATCCAGATGTATATATAGAAAGTCAGGCAGACACGAGGGGAAACTGGTCCTCGCTGACTTTCAGACACATGAACGAGCGCCTCAATTCAAATCAAGCATGGCTGCTTATTCCGCGTTATCGGTTATATCGTAACGCTCAGTGTGTTAACGAAGCAGTATTCATTTACTTCTGCAAAAAAAATAGACCCCCTTAGTGTTAAGAATGTAATCTACACTTATTTAAAAGACCGCTCGTTAGTTTAAAAGCTTTAAACTTTTCCCTGCTGTTGTTTAATATTAACCCTAATACCACAGCACTGCTGAATTCTCTATTGTGATTGGTCAGAGCGTTATTATATTAATGCTCTTGTTCTAATACCTTCGAATTTCTAACGTAACAGCTAAGATTTGGTGGACGCTAAATATAAACAGATTACAAACCTGTGTGTAGTTATTGATATGGTGAAGTTTTCAGTGAGGAGATGTTTATTTGGCATTTTTTTTCGGAAGGAGTCTCCAGTGTCAGTGAGTAACAATCAGTTACAGTTAGAGTGTAAAATTCAAGTTACATTCGTCAGGACAGAGGACTCGGCGGTTTATCGGTACCAAGCTGTGGTGTCCTTTTCTTTTCTTTTTGTTCATTCTTGTTAACTCTATGAAAGAGTTCGAAATAATAAAATAAAGGCTAAAATAGAGTTCTAAAGAATAAAATAGAGGCTGGTGAGGGAACGACCGTTTATAGCCTGCTGTAACGTGACAGGAAGTAACTAACAAACTTGCGATCTTTGACAAATTGCTGCGGTCGAAGAGGAATAAAACACTTTGATCGACGTCGGGGGTGGAAACAGCATCACGCCAACGCATCATGGCTTATTCCGTACATATTGTCTGCCAGAAATTTATCAACGGCTGTCGAATCGTCATTTCAGTTATTATGGATTTAAATTATATTTATCAAACCACACCTCCAAGAGCATTTCCATGGCAGCCGGGAGTAAGTACCAATAAATACACGCTTTGTAAAATTTACACATACATGTAAAAAGAAAAGAAAATACATTTATTGATAATAATAATACAAGTATACGAATAAGGAGAATGTCGGTGGAATCCGCTCGTTTTGTGACGATTTGTCCGTATACAAGGGCATAAAGTTCGACGTTGGGGATGTATTATTGTACTTAATATTAAAGAGCGTTCTATTAAACGATTCACATATTTCTGTAATGATGTCATGCACGGCAGCAGTGCGTGTCCATGTTTTCCTTTAGCGCTCACAGTGGGAAGTGTACAGACAACTGCATTATATAAGAGTCAATGAGTAAGTGCCTACTTTTAACGAGAAATGTTTACGAGATTCTTGCAGCCCTGCTGAGACATTAAAACCTATACAAGGTCTTTGAAGTCGTGTCAGTCTGAAACGGACTCACGGCTCACCGACTGGTAGCCGTTTCCGCTGACATGGTGCTGGTGCTGGTTCCAGAGCCTGTGCCAAACCTCGATCGGTCCAACCATCCAACCATTTCCAACCATCTTCCAACGAACGCATTGTCCAGATCAAACTGGATTCCAAATTGTCCAATGACAAACCAGTTTGTGCGTAAGAACTACTAACCAGTCCGTGCTCAGGACGTAGGAATAACCGTAGCACGAGTAGTGGAGTTTCTCTGAGTACAAATGTAGGAAAAAATGTTTCTGGTGAAGGAGTCATCAGCTACTGGATGTGGATCCAACAAAGTATTTCAGTGGATCCAACTGTGTACAAAATACTGTAGCAGAATTAAGCAACTGAAGCGGAGTTAAGTGACTCCAGTTTTCTAAACATCAACAATCATGGGTTCTGTACCAGGCACCGGATTCACGAAACATTCTTAAGAATAAAATTCCTCTTAACCGCCATTTTCTTCTTATTTTCTAACTTAAGGGAAAAAAAAAGTTAGGAATATCTTGTATTCCCGAAACAAAAAAATTCTTCTTAAGCATATTCTTGTTTTTATGGGTTTTTGTTTTTTTTTTTCTTACGATTTTTCCTAAGACAAAACTTAAGGAAAATTCAACTTCTTAAAAAGAAATATTCTTAAAAATCATCTTGAATAACTTCTTAAAGTGAGGATAACTTACAATTTGTCGTAGATTCCCAAAGGGTACTATTTTTAATGAGTTGTTTTAAATATTAAACGTTACAAAATGATCAAACTTGCAACATATAAGAAATACTGTATAACTACTATAATATTTTACTTATATATATATAAACTCGGCTTAATGGTTTCCATTTTCCAGCAAGTAAGTTTTCCTACGATGGTTAATGTCGGTTAATGTTGTTAAACGAACACCTCTCACACCCTTTACATTTGAATAAATGATCTGGACGTGATTGCTACTTAAAAAAAAAAAAAAAAAGATAATAAATAAAATTTGTCAGTATTGAATTTGGTGTAGCTATTCCACTTCTTAAGAAAAAAATTAAGATGTTCTTAAGAAAATATTCGAGAACTTCTTAAGTTTCTTAATTGCACTTAGGAATATTCTTACGAGCGTCTTCGAATTGATCTTTCGTAGCTTCTTTCTTAAGAGGATTTTCTTGAATCCGGCCCCGCCTCCTCCGTCCATCCAATCACGCGTGTTTATGTAGATTATTTAGCTGAAGGACGCACATCAGACCAGCGACTAGCTACAGGGCCAGATACGAGAGAAGTCATAGATTTTTACATTGTATTGAGCTGCTTACTCAGACCTTTGTAAGGAATGAATTTTATGTACAGAGATCTTGGATAACAGATTTTAATTGAATACTTCCGTGGTTTTGAAACAGCAGGGATCAGTCATTCAGTCAGTGAACAAAAAGACCTCTTCTAGATGGAAAAAGTTACACAGTTCATTTGAAAAATAAGGAAACCTGCTAAAGCACCAGCACTAGCTCCATTTGGTAAAAATGGAGTTTGGCTGAACTGAGACCTCCATCTCCTCCTCCTGTTTGACTCATGATAAGCACGTGAGACGCTATAAAGCAGACCGAGAGCTGCATTACGTGTCCTCTGAGTTCTCCATAGACAACAAGGTAATAAACCAAGGCCTTGGGAGCTTCATGTAATGCTAATCCTAGTGATTGAGTGCAACAGTTTACTGCGCCTAGACAAATATTAGCATGAGTAAACATCCAGCTATGGTAGCAGGAAAACAGCCTGACTCTATCTACCTGTGTGTACACAACTTTGTTTAAATGCTTGTTCATGTATCACCGAGGTCATTCTTAACACGTAGAGCGACACACAGAGTCTCGGCTCAGTAAGCAGACGCTAGCTTCTGTTGTATTTCAGTCCCTCTATTGTGATGCTCTTGCTGTCTGCAGGTTTCCGAACGTTGCCCATCGAGGACCAGATCACGCTGATCCAGTACTCGTGGATGTGTCTGTCCTCGTTCTCGCTCAGCTGGAGATCCTACAAACACACCAATGCCCAGATGCTCTACTTCGCCCCGGACCTCGTCTTCAACGAGTAAGTGATCCGATTTGTTTCCCTTAAAGGTTATCGATCAGTCGAGGTCTATGTTACTAAGTAAAGAAAATCTTTTAGCGTCCTGCGTTATTGTGAAATCATCACATAACTTTTGAGAATGAATATGATTAATTACGCCATACAATTTGCGTATAAGTCAAATAAATATCCAGATAGGCTCGTTTTGAAAGTGAAACATGTTTCAGCTTCACCATGAAACCATGACTGGTGTTTTTTGTAGATAACAGTGTGTCAGAAACCGCGTCAGGAGTTCTGTTCGCGAGTCTGAGAGAACGCCAGAAAGCTGTGTGAAATGAGAGTGAAGATTAGGCGTAGAGATAAACATGGTGGTGACGTTAAGTAAAATTAAAACATGTAGCTTCTTTTACTCGACAGTGACGGTAGCATCGGAGATCCGGTGAAAAATGAGAGAAGGGCACTTGTTTTGGTTTGAGGAAGTAATTATGTAACTTACAATTGCAACTTTCCAGTGCATAAATGTGTTCAGTCATTTTGCAACTTTCAGTCTAAGAACAAACACACAATTAATGGTAAATGGTCTGCACTTATATAGCGCTTTTATCTAGAGCACTTTACACTGTGTCTCATTCACCCATTCACACACACACTCACACACCAGTGGTAGCAGAGCTGCCATTCAAGGTGCTAACCTGCCATCGGGAGCAACTTGGGTATGTGGAGTCATGTGGAGTCATATACACTTCAGTATGTGGAGTCATCTGGAGTCATATACACTTCAGTATGTGGAGTCATATATACTTCAGTATGTGGAGTCATATACACTTCAGTATGTGGAGTCATGTGGAGTCATGTGGAGTCATATACACTTCAGTATGTGGAGTCATATACACTTCAGTATGTGGAGTCATGTGGAGTCATATACACTTCAGTATGTGGAGTCATGTGGAGTCATATACACTTCAGTATGTGGAGTCATACACACTTCAGTATATGGAGTCATGTGGAGTCATATATACTTCGGTATGTGGAGTCATATACACTTCAGTATGTGGAGTCATACACACTTCAGTATATGGAGTCATATATACTTCGGTATGTGGAGTCATGTGGAGTCATATACACTTCAGTATGTGGAGTCATGTGGAGTCATATACACTTCAGTATGTGGAGTCATATATACTTCAGTATGTGGAGTCATATACACTTCAGTATGTGGAGTCATGTGGAGTCATATACACTTCAGTATGTGGAGTCATGTGGAGTCATATACACTTCAGTATGTGGAGTCATACACACTTCAGTATATGGAGTCATGTGGAGTCATATATACTTCGGTATGTGGAGTCATATACACTTCAGTATGTGGAGTCATACACACTTCAGTATATGGAGTCATATATACTTCGGTATGTGGAGTCATATACACTTCAGTATGTGGAGTCATGTGGAGTCATATACACTTCAGTATGTGGAGTCATGTGGAGTCATATACACTTCAGTATGTGGAGTCATATATACTTCAGTATGTGGAGTCATACACTTCAGTATGTGGGGTCATGTGGAGTCATATATACTTCAGTATGTGGAGTCATATACACTTCAGTATGTGGAGTCATATACACTTCAGTATGTGGGGTCATGTGGAGTCATATACACTTCAGTATGTGGAGTCATATACACTTCAGTATGTGGAGTCATGTCGAGTCATATACACTTCAGTATGTGGAGTCATGTCGAGTCATATACACTTCAGTATGTGGGGTCATGTGGAGTCATATACACTTCAGTATGTGGGGTCATGTGGGGTCATATACACTTCAGTATGTGAGTCATGTGGAGTCATATACACTTCAGTATGTGGAGTCATGTGGGCCAGGACTCTGCCAACCCTACGATTACTGGACAACCCGCTCTACCAACTGAACCACAGCCACCCATATTTAAACGTATGTTCAAACACATTTAATTAATACATTGACTTTGAATCTACTGTATAATTCGGGTAACAGCATTGTACTTTCAACATGGCCTCGTCAGGCAATATCTTTGAAAAATGAAGGGGAAAAAATGAATGAGAGAACTTTTCTTCTTTCCATGATCTCCATGATTTAGATGATGTTCAACTTCCTGTTGAACATGTGACTTGTCCAAATATTTCATAGGGCCGCAGCTTTTTGAGTGAATGTTACGAGACACTAGGTTAAAATGTATCCTTTTCATTACCTATTATTGACAACTCGTGGTAAATGATGCTTTAAGAATGAAATTCATGGATTTAGATTCATTAATGTAAAACATATACAATTCCTGAATTATTTTATTGATTATATTTCAAGGTAACGTGTAATTCCAGTGATATTGGACAGTTAACATTTCGTTATTTATCTGTTGAATGTTTAAATGTCCTTTACCTTTCCTTTACATACGTATTAATAAAAGTAATATCAGTAGAACACCCCAATCAGAAACCTTCCATATTGTTTGTGTAAATACGGAGTCCAAGAGCCTTCCTGGCAGTCGCGAGGTCTTTTTTCTCTTTGACTGTCCACCGGTAAGATTACGCAAAATCATACAAGTCGGTATATATACATACGCATGAACATTGTGGAGATTGTAAACTGATGTCAGCAGTCAGGGCTTAAACCAGCTTCGTTGTAAAAGTAGCCGTGGTAGTGTAGCGCCTGGGAGCTGAATGAATTGTTCTGCCAGAATAGAAAGCACGTTTTCTCCATAAGCACCCCTTGATCACATCAATGGAGTCGGATAGTGAGGTCAATGGGGCATGTGATTCAGCGAGATAGACAAGAGATTACAAGAAACAGGGGAACTGAGCATGGTGTGTTGTTTCTGATGACAAATGGGATGAGGGAACAGAGCGGCCCCTGCAGGACGACTGCAAAACTGCATCCTAATGCTGGCTAGCATGAGGAGGAAATGAAGCAATATGTGGGGATAACATTTGAAATGGCTTGGGTGGCATGTTTATTCTGTTATATGTTTAAATCAGATTTAGTCTGATTTAAACATATAACAGATAAGTCTCAAACTCCTGGAGGACGTCTGGACCATCTGATGCATAGTTAAACCTTATGGCCATCAGTATGTACTGTGAAGTAGGAACTTGGAGCATGGAATAAACTCAAACTTTACATTAAAATATACATATACACACATTATATATATATATATATATATATATATATAAAGCTCACTCAATTTGTGTGCTTTAAACAAGATGTGATACGTCCCACTAACAGACACCTCAGGCAGATGGCAGCTCCTGCGTTCTCCTCAGGTAGTTCCCCTTACAACACGTTCAAAATGTCCTCTCCGTTCGCAGTGACGTCCGTTCTCAGAGCCGTACCACTCGGAAATGTTTCCCACGCATCCTGACGTGATAGAGCCGAGGAATGTCGAATGTGGCCTGGGTATCTGTGTATTCCTGGCATGCTGGCACACCGTCCCAAACAAGCCCGTCGGGCAATGCGGCTAATTTACTGCCCCCTGGAATGCCCAGCAGCGTGCCAGGACAGTCACGATGTCTCGTGTGGCACTTCTGTTCGAAAACAGAGACGCATATGTGTGAAATTTACTGCAGTCCAAGGCTTCATTACAGGGTTTGGACCGCAGTACGAACAGACAGTGTGTTCATCATTACCTCTACAGTACAAACTACATACTGTATATGTATATGATTGGTCAGAAGGTGCTTTTTTTTTAAAAAACGTTTTTGGAAGGAGTCTCCAGCGTCAGTGCTTTCTAACAGACATGGGGTGGTCAGATTTCCACTATAGAAAAATCTTCAGGACAGAGGATTATGTGATTTCCCGGTAGAAAGCAGGCAGTAATAATCTTCGCCATTATAACTATATCGCCCTCGAGTATTTCATTCCTCACTAAGTCAAAGTTATTTATATATTTTTTATATTTGTGATGTCATAAGTTTTATTCAAATGACAACACAAGTATTCTCCTAACATTTACATGTTGATTTTTGTATCTCTTAATAGCTAACACCTGAAATCTTTTTATTTTGAATCATATTTTTATTATATCGTCATCCATACTGTTTTTATTTAAATAATAATAATCCATAAAAAAAACCACCTTTCTTAAAATGTATATTCATTCATCATGATGTCATCAGGACTAATAAATCAAATCTGACCGTGTCGTATTTATTTTTGTTGAATTTAATTCTTGCCAGTTGATGAATTTTTGGTCGTGTCGTGTCGTGATGTTTCACTCCACAGCAAAGATCTCAGTGTACAGTAAAAAGTAGAGCACAGTGGCCTTAAAAGTTATTGATTAACAGCCGAAGATGAAGCGAAGCCCTATTTCTATCAAGTGTTCTATAAAAAAAGAGCAAATTATTCTTTTAATAGACGCCTCCTGAAGGGGAGGGACGGTGGTGGGTCGTTGAGGAACATTATTCTGAAATTGTTCCACAAATCGGAGACGCAGTTTTTCGCAGATTGGTGAACTTCTGCCCATCTTTACTTCTGAAAGACGCCGCCTCTCTAAGATACTCTTTTTTTTTATACCCGATCATCTTACTGTCCTGTTCCCAGTCAACCTCCAGCTGTTTCTTTTTACTAACACCGACTTTTCCAGCCTTTTATTGCCCCCGTCCCAACTTATTTGAGACCTGTTGCAGCCATAAAATTCAAAATGACCTTATTTGTTTTCCTTAAAACGGTACATTTCCTCAGTGGAAACATTTGATATGTTTTCTCTGTTCTGTTGTGAATAACATACGGGTTTGTGAAATTTGCAAATCGCTGCATTCCGTTTTTATTGACATTTTATACAGCGTCCCAACTTTTTTGGAACTGGGGTTGTAAGATTTTAAAGTTTGAAAGGCAAAGAGTGCTTTACAGTACTTGATTACGATGTTTTGAGTACTTCATGGGGTACTCTAGATGTCTTTGCGATGCTATCCTCAAGAATACGTCTTTTTCACTTTTACTGTCGGTTTGTTTGTTTTTACCTGGGAGAGTGAATATCGTGTACTTGAAGAACATAATTGGACCTTAAGGATCAGTCATAACTTCGAGCGTACATTTTTTATCGTTTGTAACTCTGGGAAATTGTTTGACCCGGAAAAAAAACCTTCCAAACTTAAAAACAAAGGTAGCGTACTTGAAGTTTGATTGGTCCCCTGAGGAAAATGGCATCGATGCGTTTAAATTTAGCGTTTATCGTTTTTTAAAACAAATGATGCGCCTTATTGGCCGAATGATATTGATAATCGGTAGGAATAATGAGTTTTTGCCCGCTTCTCGAGGAACCCGTAAAGTTTCTATATTAGACGTTATAATACTGTAGCTGTTCTTCATTTGGGAAAGTAGAACCTGTTCAGAAAGCTACCCAAAGAACCCTTGAGTAATTGCTTTTCTAAATGAAGTACTACACACAGAATTAAAGGTACCAAACTTTTTTTTCTTTCCCTTGTCACTGAACCAGTAGTGGAACCAGTAGTACCACGTTTAGTACCTTTAGTGTGTATCATTTACCTGGAAAGACGCACGTGGTCTTCATTAAATGAACTTTTAAGCTTTAAAAGGTGCATCAATGGTCCTAAAGGTTTAATCACGGTATGTAGCTTAAATTATTTTTCAAGGTCCACGTGAAAGTTACAGACTAAAGGTACCAAAGACGTCATCGTGATGGTACCAGGTTAGCGACAAGCAAAGGTACAGTTAAGTACTTTTATTTCTGAGAGCGTACTGTGATGCTGCGATATCTGCATGTATATTACAGTATGTTTTTTTGTTGTTTTTTTTTAAAAATTGAGATGTTAGCGATGTTTACAATTTGCTTCGTTAACATAAATAAATCGATACATAAATAAATAATAAAAATAGTAATATTCGCGCAAACAATTTTAGAATACCGTAAAATAATCAGTGCATTGACTGTACATTTTCGAGCTCACTGTGAATGAACACAGCATGTGAATAAAATACAGTTAGAAGACTAGTTAGAGGTGCCGAGTATGACTTCGGTCAGAGATCCCTTCAGCAGTGCTGTGTGTACATATATCTGTGTGTGTGTGTGTGGACTGCTAAGTGTCCGCTGTATTTCTGAGGACACCAGGTTTCACACCTCCTTCTCCTAACAACTCATTACCATTGCCTCCATAGCAACTGAGAGCCTGGCAGTGAGAAGCCACGGTCAGTGTTCCTTCCTTTCCTTTCTCCCCTCTCCTTTTCTCCTCCTCTCTCCCTCCGGTGCAGTGCCGGGTTCGAGCAACGAGTCTACACAATCTGAGCTCCTGCTAAACAAACTTCATGTAATCTTTGGCAAACAGACGTGAGCAGAATAAATGAGGGATTATAATTGAAGATGAAGACGCTTCTGTGACAGGAAACTGAAACGCTTTCTGCCCATCTGTTAAATCTGTCCACTTCAGCTTCAGTTTTCAGCACTTGACTATATTTAATGGCGTTGTATTCCCTCATCCATGCCCTTGTTTACAGCCTGATTGAACGAGACACATGCTGATAGGAGGGGAGAATAAACGGCGCTGACGGATTGACCGCTCTCCGTTCAGGATCAGCGATGAAGGAGAAAGACGAGTACAGAGACAGACAGAAATCTGAGCCAGTTGGCATTGCAGGTCAGAACAGAGAACGTATAAACAGCTGGCTGTGAGCACTAAAGATGCTTTCTGGAGACATTAAATGTCAACTAGACGGAAGGCAAAGCATCTTGACTTGTTTCACGGGTCATTCAAAAGCACTAAACCCAGTTTTACCTGAATATTAAAGGTGGCGCAATGGAGAAGCATTTGCCCTAGACTTCTAGAGAGTTTTTCGGCTTGTCCGTCTGGAGAACCCTAAAACAGAGGGTTTCTCTATCAGATGTGTGCGTATATGTTCAGGAAGCTGAGAACCTTTAACTCTCCATCAGTTTTTTCCACCAGTTTTCTCCCACTTCCCAGAAACGATTGTAGGTGTGAATGTGTGTGTGCACACTGTCCTGTGATGGATTGGTGGCCCATCTAGGGCGTATTTCTGCATCACACAGTATTCCTGGTAAATGGTCTGCACTTATATAGCGCTTTTTTTTTCCAAAGCGCTTTATACTGTGTCTGATTCATCCATTCTCTCACACACACACACACACACACACACACCAATGGTAGCAGAGCTGCCATGCAAGGCGCTAACTTGCCATCGGGAGCAACTTGGGGTTCAGTGTCTCGCCCAAGGACACTTCGGTATGTGGAGTCACGTGGGCCGGGAATCGAACCTCCAACCCTGCGATTAGTGGACGACCCGCACTACCACCTGATCCACAGCCGCCCCAGTGTTAGACTAGGATAGGCTATAGTTCAAGTGGTTTTATTGTCATTTCAACCATATGCAGCTGGTACAGTACACAGTGAAACGAAAACGACGTTCCTCCAGGACCACGTTGCTACATAAAACAACACACTAACCACATGAGACGACACACACCACATGATGAAGTGATTCCTGAAGACAAATGAACATTGTGTGAACCCACAGGTTCACACAATGTTCTCACCAATGATAGATGCCAGTCAGCCTACAACACATGTCTTTGGACTGGGGGAGGAAACTTGAGTACCTGGAGGAAGCACAGGAAGAACATGCAAACTCCGTGTAGACAGGGCGGAGACAGGATTCGAACCTCCAACCCTGGAGGTGCGAGGCAAACATGCTAATCACTAAGCCACCGTGCGCCCCTAACTTATACATTTCATTATTTATAATCTTCTTCTTTTCCTGTCGAGGTTCCATTTCATAGTGGAACCAGCATTGTGGAAGGATTACCCGCTCAGCAGTATGATACTAAACGTGGCCCAGGGTGCGCCAGGCGAGGCTCCTTCCGTGCACACCCATTCATACACTGCGGACATTTTGGACATGCCAATCGGACTACCATGCGTGTCTTTGGAATGGGCGAGGAAACCGGAGTACCCGGAGAAAACCCCAACAGCACGAGGAGAACATGCAAACTCTGCACGCCCAGGTCTACGGTGGGGTGGGAATCGAACCTGGAGGTGCGAGGCAAACTAAGCCACCGTGGCACACTAAGCCACCGTGCCCCCCTAACTTATACATATCAGTATTTATAATTAATACGTGATGTTCAATGGTGTCAAGTGTTTATTTCAGTTCACACTGATCAGTGGGTTGATTAACAGGCTGGAATATGTGAAGAAAAGAAACTCTGTACTGTAATTGTAAATAAAGGCTTTCTTCTTCTTCTTCTTCCTTAATCGGCAATACTTACGTCTCTAGACTACTGATTACACGGTTGTGAGTTTGAATCCCGGTACTCCCAAGCTGCCACTGTTGGTTCCTTGGGCAAAGATCGTAACCTTGATCTGCTAGTCTCAAAAATTTTTTATGTTTAAATGTAAATGCAAACCCACAATCCTATTCGACTAGCAGCTGCTGAGTGCAGTAGTGCTTTCATCCTTCAGGCTGTTCAGCTCCTCAGCTGTATACTCTGGCTAAAACACATAAGGATAGGGTTTCCCCTATATATATTTAATAATATATATATATTATAATAATATATATAAATATATTTCATGTGCACCAGGGTGGACTTTTCCTTTAACCAGTTGTCTGTCGAAGACATGCCAGCTCTGTGTGGTTGGTTAACCCTTTCTCATGACTGTGTATATGTTTGGTGACATGTAAAATTCTCAGGATCGTCTGAGAGGCTCAGCAGGTGAAGGTTCTCAGCCACTTATCGGAAGCTTGTAAACTGAAATCTCCGAATCGCCAGACTGACACTGTTCAGCTTGTACATCGCTTTACTTATAAAAGCTTCCACAAACAAAAATGAAAGAAAAGGATTCTTTGCTTTGGTGACTGACTCACTCTTAAGGTTAAAGCGTTGGTTTTCGAGTCAAAGTTCAAATCCCCCAGATCCCCTCCCTCTTGTTTATTTTTTCTAGGCTGTAGTAGTTTAGTTTAAGGAAACGTGACCGGGTCATTTTATAAGTTCAGTTCCAGCCACTGGCACTGTCCTGTCTCCTGTCCTTGAGCGATGCCCAGAATGAGCAACTCCCGGAGACGCCGATCCTGCTCCCTGATCCTGCACTTCCTTTTTCCGTGTGTGAGAATAGGGGTCGGGATATGAAACGAGAAAGTTTCCTACGTTCAACAGCCACATAGCTCGAAAATTCAATGACATGGATGAATGAAAACCTTCACAGGCATGCTGCACATAATAAAGTTGCAGAAAGACATTAGTCATGTATAGCAGATGGGTGTAAATACCCATAGACAAACACACACACACACACACATTTGTCATATTATCCTTGTAAGGACCTTCCACTGACATAATTATTATAATTAATTCTATCCTACATGTATAAATCCTAACCTCAACGAAACCATCAGATATTCCTGTCCTTGTGGGGACATTCGGTCCCCACCTAGATATAAAAACACGCACACACACAGTCATAGTCTGGACTCGCACACGAACTGGGGCTTTTTCAAGTCCAGGCCTTTGATTATTTTTTTGTCAACATGACTCTGATTTAAAAGTGCAGCCATTTCCAAAACCCATAAACTCCCCCTGGCTTCATCTGGCCTGCACATTTCCTTCGCCTGCTCCTTTTTCGCTGTCCCCGTTGCCTTTTTAAAACATATTTTCTCACACTTACAAATGTGTTGAGCTGGCTTTGTGAGATATGATGTGCCCGGTGTACACACAGGCATGCGTGTGGTTATTAGGTTTGTTACTCGGTACGAATTGTCTTGTAGATTGTTTTGTAGTAGAATGCAGCTCCTCGTGCCTTTTTAAGGTGATACAGAGTCTCATTCTCAACACTGTGATTTGTGTTTGTGTACATCTGTATCCTGCACAGCTCCGTGAGCATGACTGCAGTGATATATTGCAGTTTTTTGGTATTACCCAAGCCAAGCGTATTTGAAATACCTTCTGTTAGGCGTGGGAGGAAATTCGGAGTATCACTACATGGGGAACGCGACATTAAGTATCGATTCTGAACTAATAACTAACACATTTGTTAACATTGAATAGAGACGCACCGATACTAAATCTCTCAGCCGATACCGATAAGCGATCATTCAGAGCGATATCGGCCGATACCGATAACCGATACCGATACCTCTGCCTTTCATACCTTCTTTTAAATGAATAATTATTAATTCCACAATTCTGAAAGAAATGCAAATAAAAACTTTATTCTCTCCATTTCATCAAGTCGTTTCACAGTAACCGGTCCCATCAACAGAAAACACATTACTCTAATTAACATTAACACATCAACTCAATTCTGAATATTAAAGTAAGATTTATTAACTTATTAACTCTGACCTCCTGTTAGACTCACATTCACGCGCCACAAACACGAGCATTTCTACAATCACTGAACATCAAACTGGTCATATATCATATCAACTTTTTTCTACATTAACATTAACTGGATATGAGATACACGACTCTACCCATAATATTTTTCTGTGCAATATATCCTGTTTTGTCCACTCATGTTCATTTAAATCTTTCAACGGTGTACCGGCCCTTTAATTCAGCTCGAAATGCGCTGAAAAAGGAAAAAAAAATTCAAAAATCAACTTGGCGCCGAAACTCCCGCTTCACTGCTGCAGCGTCTGGTGTAAAATTTTATCAGTGCAGAGATTACAGAGATTATAATCTGCAGTTTTATCGTCATGCCACATAAGAGACATCATCTTCACACACGGCACGAAATCTTTGTTTTCCCGCCCTCTTTTGATAATCGGCCCTGATCGTCGGATGTTTTTAAACTAATGACCGATGGCCCATAGTGGGGAAAAAATCGGTGAATCTCTAATAAATACACAGCATGCAGCATTAAGAAGACTTCATATTAAGTAAGCAAGTACGCGTTTATATAGTTTTTATTTTGATATGAAATTGTGACTCAATAATGTCACTGATGTTAATTAACACAGTAAGAAATAAGACACTTCGGGCCGTGTTATATGAAAGTATTACGGTGGTATGTGTTACAACACAGCGTTTTGCCGACAGTTACATTGTTGAATGAATGAAAGAATGACACGTTGCACTTTTAGTTCGATTTAATGTTGTGGAACGTCCACAATACAAGTTATTTCCTGCAATGACTTACATCACAACAACGCTAAACCGTCGTTTCCTCACCAGAATCTGTTTTTCTCTGTCTCTTGATGTTAACGGGACACACACAGCTTGTAAACACCTCTCTCCCGAAGACTTTCCCGTGCCTGGAAACGTCGCATAGCGCCGTGACCGTTACATACAAAGCCCGAGACTCCTTTAATAAACGTTACATGAACATCTCCTAACAAAATACTTCACCATCTCAACGGTCATATCCGTTTCACTTTGTTAAACAACACGTTGTTTAAAATCTGTCTTAGATCATGCGCAGCATCTGCCGTGAAAGTCCCCGCGCATGAGTCGTCACTATAGAAACGATAACGTATTAGATGGAGCGTGTTAACGTTAAGCCGTCGTTCATGTCACAGCGGGAACGACAGTGCAGTCTAAAATTCGGAGACCACGTCGAAAAGCTGGGATTTTATTTTCATTCTAACCTGGAAATAAACCGATTTATTTATTTATTTGTTTGTTTGTTTGTTTGTTTGGTGTTGTTGCAAAGTCGAGACTAGCGTGTTAACGTTGGAAATGCATCAGATACAGCATTACGGAGACTTTATATCAAGTAACCAAGTGGGAATTGAGTCGTATGCGTTTTTTGCTCGTTTGATATTGTTTTTATTTTTTTATACGTATAATTTTATGCCTTAACGATGTCAGAAAGGAACTGTTCGCACTATTTCTAGGTCGCGATTTCATTTGGAGCAAATTGGTAATATTGACACTGACATTTTTATTTCTTTGTACAAAAGGTCAGATTTTCCTCAAGTCTGTTGACTCCCTTTCCTCCGGTCTGTTAGAGCACACTGTCGTTAAAGCAAAAAAAAAAAAAAAAAAAAAAGGGGGGGGGGGGAGGAAATCTCTAAATACTAAGAAATACTGAAATTCAGTGTAAATATTCATAAGAGCCTGTTTTCCGGGTTATTTGTACTAGTAAGGCAGGGAAAAAAAATCGACTATAGCACCTTTTTAAAGAAGCGTGATCCAGCGTTGCTCTAACCGGAGCATTCAGTGTGCACTCCCTGTGGTATTCAGTCTGATTACTGCGTTTTTAGTCCAGTGCTGTGTCATTTTAAAGCACCGTTAAAGAAGACCGAGATTTCTGACAGTGTGGGACGTTTCATACCTGCTGTACTGCGTACTAATGCTAACGGTTCTCTCTATCTCGCTTCTCTTTCCCCAAGGGAACGCATGCACCAGTCGGCCATGTACGATCTGTGTGTGAGCATGAAGCAGGTCAGTCAGGAATTTGTCCGTCTCCAGCTCACCTACGAGGAGTTTCTGGCCATGAAAGTCCTGCTGCTTCTCAGCACGGGTGAGTATGTGTGTGTGTGTGTGTGTGATGGGATGAATCACCTGAATGTGTGTATATGTATGGTGCTACAGTAGTAGCAGCATGTCAGTGTGATCTGTACAGCTTCATCATTGTGCTACTTTGGCTTGACTCCAGGTTTTTTTGTTTTTTTTATATATATATTTTTTTGCCGCCAAACTCCACTAAACTAAACGCAGGTAGGAATTGAAACAGTGCCGGTGCTTTGTAACAGCGAGGTGTAGATCTGTTCCTTGAAGTTTTCCGACACGGGACTTTGCAAAGTTACATGATACTCTGAGTATCATGACAAGCTGAAAATTTTCATCCGATTAACGAGATAAAGAAAGGCTGGTGAGGGAACAGCTATATATAGCCGCTATAACGTAAGTGATAACAGGAACGAACAACCACGATGCCACTGCAGAACACCGCCCGAGTCCGTTCGGAACGATCACGCACGCTCTCCGCCGTCAGCGAGAGCGGCACGCACGCCGTAGTCCGTAGAGAGAACAGCGGATCAAGGCCTGGGGAAAACGCGTCACTCAAGATTTGGAGTTTGGAGCTCTGCCACAAGCGACAAACGGATCAAACGCAGCAGAACGATAAAACAGAAAACAAACTCAAACATGCAAATGCCAAAGCAAACGACGCCGAGAGAAAGAAAAGTAAAAGGAAAACACCGAAAGACAAACACATGCAAAAGAAGAAAAAAAAAAAACTAAATAAAATGCATGCGGTGTAAACAGAGAACTATGAAATTGTAACTATAAATAGATTAAAAAAAAAAAAAGTATGATGTGTCATTCTTTAACAAATACAAAATGATAAATGTTGGCAAATGGCTGTGGTATTAGAGGAATATTACTGAAATATAATAACATCACCATGTTGGTTTTCCATCCATACATCCATACATCCATTTTCTGTACCACTTGGAGCCTGGAGCCTATCCCAGGGAACTCTGGGCACAAGGACAACCCATCTCGGGGCATCATCACACACACATTCACACACTACGAGCAATTTAGAGACGCCACAAAATTTTTCTTTATTGAGACCAGGTTAGACCTTCTATATTCTGTAACACTGATCAAAATGTAGGCTTTCTGGTCATGAAGCAGCTGAACATGCCTGAAGGAGAGTGCTGATTTCCCAGCCCTGTGAAACATGCTGCCTGTAACTGGCTAAATTGACACCGCATTTACAAGAAGAGAGGAACTTCCTTCCCTCTCGATAAACTCTCAGAAACGCGTCACTGTGAATCAGCGTACCATCGGCGCCCTTCATCCCTGTAACGTAGCCTCGTCTCTAGAGATAGCAGTCGAGGGGAATCGGTTCAATGAAACTAGTCAATCCCGTCTGCTAACACGTACAAAGTCACGCACAAACACGAACGCGTCATGTCACTGGGTTCAGGAGCCGTGCGTACCGGTTCTACAACTCTTTCACGAAAACAAAGTGCCAGCAGGTTCATTATTTCAGCAGGAAACTCAACCCAGGGAAATACCGTCGATGAGTAAGTGTGTAGAGTGAATACAGTAGAGTGAATGTGTCGCGTCAGGGTTCACACGGTGCAAAAGTCAAATCAAGTGGCTTTTATTGTCATTTCAACCATACAGAGCTGGTACTTCACACAGTGAAACGAAACAGCGCTCTTCCAGGACCACGGTGTTACGTAAAACAACACACTAACCACACGAGACCGCAGAACTAAATAATACCTAGACATTTTTACATAAAGCGCACATGCTAACGTGTGCTAACAACACAAGACAGTACAGGAAGTACTAAAACAGGACAATAGGTAGAGTAAGTGACAGAGTAGTGCCGAACAGTACACGGTTCTAGTGTGGAAGTGTCCGATATAACATAGTGCAAAAGAATAACAATGTAATAAAATAAAAATATATATTTTTTAAATGCTGTGAATATAAAAATAACATGCAAGGACGTAGTATTCAGCAGATTAGCTTATAGTACAGCAGTATGCAGCAAAAATTGCAAGGGGAGTGGGATGGTGTTCAGTTCAGTATGAGTGTGTATGTGTGTCAGTCCAGTGTCTGAGTATCGAGGAGTCTGATGGCTGGGGAAGAAGCTGTTAGACGGTCTGACCGTGAGGGCCCGAACGATCCAGACGGCAGGAGGGTGAAGAGTGTGCGTGAAGGGTGTGTGGGGTCGTCCACAATGCTGGTGGCTTTACCGACACAGCGTGTGGTGTAAATGTCTACGCTGGAGAGAAGAGAGACCCCGATGATCTTCTCAGCTGTCCTCACTATCCTCTGCAGGGTCTTCCGATCCGATACGGTGCGATTTCCGAACCACGCAGTGATGCAGCTGCTCAGGATGCTCCCGATGGTTCCTCTGAAGAGTGTGGTGAGGATGAGGGGTGGGAGATGGGCTTTTTTCAGCCTTTGCAGAAAGTAGAGATGCTGCTGGGCTTTCTTGGTTATATGGAGCTGGTGTTGAGGGACCAGGTGATGTTCTCCACCAGGTGAACACCAAGGAATTCAGTGCTTTTGACGATCTCAACGGAGGAGCATAACGTTTCGGGGGGAAAGTTCATAGCGTTTCGGGAAATGCTTGTGTCCTGGGAGAAGAACAAGCTATAATTGCATTCATAATATATTATAATGCATTATAAACATAATGCATTGTAAATAGTGTTCATAGAACTTTAGATTGATTATGACAGAGCAGCAGTCCTGGTTTGTATATGCACTATGTTCATATCGCACACATTCCATCCAGAGAGTGTGAAGGTTCCATTGAGACATATCACAGGGCTGTGTAACACACCCGGGAGGAAAGCGCTGTTTGCCCTCTTCCACATACTGTACTTGAGCACCCAGACACCCACGATTGGTTAGTGTCACTGTGATTGACAAGGGAAACCATGTAATGCCCCTCCCACCCAGACAGCATGGCTTCGCCTCCTTGACTCCCAGCCACTGATGGCTGTAACGTTGTCAGGATTCGACGACGAGAGGACGAACGCTATGTATCTCTCAGAAATAAAGGAAGGAATGAAGTGTGTCAGTGAGTAAGGAAAGACATATAGATGGAAGGAATGAAAGAGGAAATGGAGAGCGAGTGAGTGAGTGAGTAAGGACGGAAGGAAGCAAAACCGTGAATACAGAATGAAGGAAGTGAGTGAGTGACTAAGTACGGACTGAAAGGTGGAAGGAAGCATGAAAGCAAGAAAGTAAATACGGCAGGAAAATGTTGAGAGGAAGAAAACAAGAAAACAATGAAAGATGGGATGGAAGGAGGCAAGGAATTAAGAAAAAGTAAGGAATGAAGGAAAGTGAGTGAGTAAGTAAGCAAGCAAGGAAGGAAGGATGGAAGGAGAATGTAAATAAGGTAGGAAGTGAGTGAGTGAATAAGGAAGGTAGGATGGACAGAAAAAAGCAAGACTGTAAATAAGGAAGGGCGAGAGAGAGTGAGTAAGCAAGTAAGGAAGAAAAGAAGGAAGTAAATAATGAAGGAAGGAAGGGAGTGAGTGAGGAGCAAAGGAGGAAAGAAAGGACTGAATGAAAGAAGGAATGAAGGGAGTGTGGAAGGAAGCACGGAAAAAGGAAGGAAGGAGAATGTAAATAAGAAAGGAAAGAAATGAGTGAGGAGTCAAGGAAGAAAGAAAGGAGTGAAGAAAGTGGGTGAGTGAGTAAGGAAGGAAAGATGGAAGGAGAATGTAAATAAGGTAGGAAGTGAGCGAGTAAATAAGGAAGGGAGGATGGGGAGGAGAAAGCGAGTATGTAAATAAGGAAAGACACGAGAGAGTGAGTGAGCAAGTACGCAAGGAAGGAAGGAAGAAGAAAGGAAATAAGAAGGGAAGGAAAAGGGGGAGTGAGGAGCAAAGGAAGAAAGACAGTAAGGAAGGAATGAAGGACGTGGGTGTGGGAGTGTGGAAGGAAGGAAGGAAGGAGGGAAGGACCATGTAAATAAGAAAGGAAAGAAATGAGTGAGGAGCAAAGGGAGAAAGAAAGGAGTGAAGGAAGGAAGTGGATGAGTGAGTAAGTAAACAAGGATGGAAGGAAGGAAGGAGAATGTAAATAAGGAAGGAGGTGAGTGAGTGAGAAGCAAAGGAAGAAAGAAAGCAGGGGAATGAATGAAGGAAGGAAGGAATGAAACCAGATTCATTAAAATGATAGTGTGGGGGGGGGGTTTTTTGGCCGTGAGGTGCAATGATTTTCATAATGAATGCAGTATAACATTAAAAACATACTCATGGTTCATTATAGAAAATGTTGAACCCTGAACATGAGTGATCCGGAACACTTCCTGCTCTGACTCTGTGTGTGTGTGTGTGTGTGTGTGTGTGTGAGTCAGGTGAAGTTTGAACTGGAGTTCTCATAGCTCGGTTATTTCTCCTGATCCTCTGAAGCTCTTCCCGAGAGCCCTGCTGTACTTAATAAAATCCAGCCAAGCTTCAGGCTGCGGTCCAGCTGCTGCTTTTTTCTCTCCACTTCCCTCAAACAGGAGCATTTGGAGGGAAGGAAGGAGAGGAGGAGAGGCTTAAGAGGTCGGAGTGAGCGTGACTCGACCGTCCAGGCTACGTGCTTTGGACGTGAATAGTTGCTGGAATTGACAGATGTCTCATTCCTGCTTGAAATTTTTTTCTTTCCCCGTTTATCTACAGTTCACCATCAGAAATGTAAAAAGAGATGGGAGCTGGCATTCACAACGCTCGTATCAGATTCTTTCACCTGACTTGTGTCAGTCTTCATGACAAGAGCTAATATTAGACAAACATTCGCACAGTGAGATGGTTTGATAACAGTGGTTATGAGTCGAATGTTTCCCAGGCTCACGCTCGGCCTCGGGATATGAAGGTATAAAGTATTCGCCCCCTGGTGGCAGCCGTAATGCAGTCGGACGGAGTGGTGAGATCCGGTGGAGTTACTATATCCACCCTGAAGATGATTATTTTCCTACACCGGCATGCCCCCAAGTCATTTATTCCTCATATACCAGGGCAACTTATAAATTATTACAATTTTACATTTATTAAAGAATGACGCTTCATACCTTTTATCCATTCATCGTTAATTTTATGTCTGTATTTGCACATACGGTATGTTGTAGAACGTCTCCTCAAAAGCCGCTATTCCTCTCTCTCTCTGTCTCTCTGTCTCTGTGTGTCTCTCTCTGTCTGTCTCTGTGTCTCTCTCTCTCTCTTCAATTTAACAAGACAAAAAAAAAAAACCATGACCCTTTCACCGGTTAGTCTTCCTTGGACCACTTTTGGTAGGTACTAACCACTGCATACCAGGAACACCCCACAAGATAATGAGTCTTTATTAATCACATATACGTTACAGCACAGTGAAATTCTTTTCTTCACATACCCCAGCACGTTAGGAAGTTGGGTGTGCAGAGCGCAGGGTCGGATACAGGAGAGGGTTAAGGGCCTTGTTCAAGGACCCAAGAGTTCAAGCTTGGCAGTGCTGGGGCTTGATCCCCCGACCTTCCGATCAGTAACCCAAAGCCTTAACCGCCAATCCACCACTGCCCCCTGCCAAGCTACCACTGCCAAGCTCTGGCGTTTTGGAGATGTTCTGACCCAGTCGTCCGGCCATCACAATTTGTCCCTCGTCAAAGTCGCTCAGATCCTTACAGTACGCTTGCCCATTTTTCCTGCTTCAAACACGTCAACTTTGAGAACTGACTGCTCACTTGCTGCCTAATAAATATATCCCGCCCCATCGACAGGTGCCACGGTAACGAGATAATCGACGTTATTCACTTCACCTGTCAGCGGTTTCGACGTTAAAGCCGATCGGTGTATAGTGAGGCATTATATGCTGTAATACCGTCACTGTATATTATTCATAACAATGTAAACAGATGCATAAATGGAGGATTAAAAACAAAAAGTAATCAGATTTAGACTGGCATTTCCTGTCTAGTCACACAAGTTGAACATTTTCAGCGTCTGTAAAAGCCACAATTGAATCCCAAATATCCAGCATTGGCAACGCGTCAAAAAATAAATGACTTCCAGTCGACACGCTGTTTTGCTGGAAAAAGTCAAAATAGGCTTCAGACTATTTTTTTTTAAAGAGAGGTTTCTGATGGAGAACCTGTAGTCACGGCGTAGATTCAGTCTCTCGCCTCTCAGCGTCGTTAACTCGGTCGTTAAAGATCTGCTTCTGTTTAACGAGATAAAAATGAATACAGCTTTATTAGATTATTTGTATCGCGTTCCAATAATAGAAATATCTTATGTTCAGAAAGCAGCAGGAGGTCATTGTGCACACGTGATAAAGCAGTGTACTAATTGAGATCGTACCGAGCGTTAGTCATTAACAGATGACAACAATTAACAACGCATGTCAGGGGTGAACGTACGCCACAGTTTCCATTAATTATCTCTGTCAGAGATTTCAAAAAACGAAGCAACAGATGTTCAAACACATTTCGATTTTCTACAAGGATTTCTCAAACATCTAAAAAGTGTATTTATCCGAGTCGAAGCGATGTATCAATACGTTTGATACCACAGCTCTGCTAAGGAGGGGTCCGTTCGTTTTCTACAACCGCGGCTCTAATACGCTATCGTTTCTATAGTAACAACGTATACGGGGCCTTTTTTTTTTTTTTTACGCCGCATAAACGAATTTACACACGTGACGTCGTTGATACGGTGAAGTTTTCTGTAAGGAGATTGTAAGGTTTATTTCGCTTTTATGGAAGGAGTCTCCAGTGTCAGAGCTAACTGACTGTTTATAGCTGCCGGAACGTAAGCGAGAACGAGAACAAACTCGTTCCGTATCATTAAACGTAGCTGTAAAGCGATTAAAAACGTATGATGTCATTCATTACTAAGTGAAGGGATTTGTCATCGTTGGCAAATGGGCGTGGGGTAAAGAGGAATAAAGGATGTTAGAGCATGCAGTTAGTGGAAAATAATAAACTTGGTGATAACAGTAACCCCGCTTCACATCAGACAGGATTACACGACAGCATTACTGATTATTTTCCTATAACACCATGCCCTAGTCTGGACTATAAAATCAGAAAAGATCCCTTTCCACTCCGGACCCAGTTTCGGTAACATTCTCACGCTATATTATTATTATTATTATTATTATTATTATTATTATTATTATTATTATTATTTAATCTACAAAAGATACCACGTTTATATGTAATGTTGTGTAACGTCAGTTGGTCACAGGTTCCTCTTCATACAGAGCATTGCCTAATAGAGCTCTGGCAGCGCTGACAGAAAGGAAGGGTGAAAGTGAAATAAATAACCCATAATATTATAACTTCATATGATGGCTAGCCATCACTTTCTGTTCGCCGGAGCCCTAAATACCAGCTGGAGGCTAATGGTGCTGCGAGTTGTGGGTCAGTGGGAGAGAAGAAAACAGCACAAGAGGCGAGGAGGGGTTTAACATATTCCTGTCAATCAGTGGAAGGAACACTCAGACGATCAAATCTCTGCAGGAAGCACACACACACACACACACACAGACCTGGTGTACGTTTAGCACTGAGTTATGATTTAAAATACATGTGGCACTTTAAATAAATCCCTTGGGGATTTGAACACAGCACGAAATACTCAATAATACTTAAAAATACTTAAGAATCAAACTAAAAAGTGTCTTCTACATGGCTTCTGTTTACGTATTAAAGCTACGCTACATCCCGAAGCACACCTCATTCACTATACACTAGTAAACTACTAGCTAAATAGCTAACGAATCTCCCCCTTTTTATAATCGTGTCTTGAGAACAGCAACTGCGTTACGGATGCAGATCCAGAAAAGTATTTCAGCAGAAAGAATCAAGGACTTGAAAAAACAAACACCGTAGCACCGGTGATAAACAAAACTAGCTGTCGTTCATGGACATGTAAGGTAAATTATGTAAATGATTTAGCTAAAGGCAGCTCAATAGCTCAGAGACTAGCTACAGGGTTAAAGACGTTACATCAGAAAAGGGAGAGTTTTCAGATTATCATCATTTATTTATTATTATTACTATTATTATTATTATTATTATTATTATTATTATTATTTATATTTACCCTCTCTGATCTGATTAGCGAACTGACAGCATGACTTGTTTACAACAACAAAATGTTCACGTGACTGGACGTTTACAGATGCATTTAAATACCCCTTGGGTATTCCCAAAATGCACGGGCTACAGTGTGCAAACAATTAAAAGTCTTATCATCGGAATCTACAATCCACTGTAACCTGTAAACTCTTAAGCTCTAAAAATCATTTATTGGACCGTTGATGTATCTTTAAAGCTTTAATCTAAAGCAGGGGTGGGCAATCTTATCCGGGAAAGGGCGGGTGTGGGTGCAGGTTTTCATTCCAACCAAGCAGGAGCCACACCTGAATCTACTGAAAGACAAGATCGACTGATTAAACAGGTGGAGTCAGGTGTGGCTCCTGCTTGGGTGGAATGAAAACATGCACCCACACACACCGGCCCTTTGCGGATAAGATCGGACACCCCTGATCTAAAGGATACTTAAACATACATCTAATACGCATTCCCAGGTAAAAGATAGTAAAGGGAACCAAAAAAATACCAGTGACAAAGAAATGTGCAGTTTGGTACCTTTATTTCCTTTACTTAGAGGCAAGCTGAGTGTTTACAGCCTTTCATTGCCCTTTTCTCCATACTTACGCAATGCCTCTGATTGATTTCCCCTCTTTTCTCAGCTTCAAAATGGCGTGCTTTTCTCCCATAGACGGCTCGCTGGTCTTCATGTCGGTTTAACCTTTTTAACAACAAATTCAATCTTCACAGGCGAAACCTAGGGTTCTAACCAAGAGTAGATATTCAAAGCTATTAACTGTTTAAACAATCAATTAAACAGGGCACGCCTGGGCAGCAATAATTACCCATCAGTCGCATGTTCCAATATTTTTGATCACTTGACAAATGTATGGAGAAAACAATAGAATTCCAGTACTTTCCGAGGGGACTGTATATTCTGAAGAAATCAGACGAAATGTGACCGGATCACTCTTATTTGTTGTAATTTGCACTCATTCTCCATGATATCAGGTTCTGATAAACGCGTCTGGATTTTTGCCGTTCGAGAAACATCGACAACGATGAATAGCATCACGCATTATAAACACAAAGCTCTCAGTCATCTATTAACATAAATATTGAACCGTTTCACTTGCATTGCTGAGAAAAGCAGAACATCTTTCACATTTGA